>NC_136803.1:26776662-26799162 GCF_951216825.1 Electrona antarctica
AATAGCTAAATTATAACATAATGTTTAAAACACCAAAAGGGGTTCCCGCCCAAAATGGGTTAACTGTCCTTTTGCGCAGATCATGCAAACCTCAGCAAAAAGAAAAGGACAATATCGATGGCCTCCAACTGTACAGTACCAGAGCATGTCTGAAATAAATATCATATTTCACAGAAGTGAACCTTTCAAGCCTGTTTTCTCAACTCGCTGTTTTCTGCAAGACATTACTCTATAAGCCACATCTCCAAAACTGGAGATGTGGCTTATAGAGTAACAACCAATATGTCAATTTGAAGCTATGATTCCCTGCTTTCATTTGACATGAGAAAAAAACGAAAATTCAAAAAAATCCAATGGCAGTCGATCCTCGATTTGGCAGTGGATTTGGCCACAGTATTAGAGTCTGTGGCCATTAGTATATAGAGTCAGTCAGTTACCCACATAGTAAGTCAGCCCCAGACCTCAGGGCTGACCCATTGAACCTGACAAACACAGAAATGAGTGCTTTTTCCCCATTATCACACAGCCAGTCATTTTCCTGGGTGAGTTCACCGCAATCGCATTCCCCCATCGACTAACTGGACAGAAAAGTGGAAAGCTCTTACAACAGACAAAACAGAGGCAGGACTCTCATTAGGGCCAATTGTGCGATTTGATCTGTCAGTGAAAAGTTTTAATTAGTTCCATTTTCCATCACAGTAAAGTCCTGTGTTGAAAAAAGTGAACGTTCCTCTGTGAATTAATTTATGTTATTTAACCCATTTTGACCTGAGATCAGATTCTAAAAATGTCTTCTACATCCCGACAGTTTTCTGAAAAAGCTATGTTTCTATGTCAGTCGTTAGGGATTTTTCAAAAATAGCAGACCTACAAGCTCGTAGTGCGCCACTCGGTGGCGAGCGCGCCACCGCGCAAATTAAGGTCACTAATTTGTTGTTGACAGGATTCTTTTTACGTTCATCAACGCAACAAGTCATTTCATTCTCTCAAACTTGCCCCCTGGTTACTGAAAAGCATCAACACAGGGTAGTGAAAAGAAGTGGCAGTTGTCACCCAAAATGTGACAACTGCCACAATTTCTGTTTTCTAAAAGGGTTAGATTATATCCTGCCACATCACAGCAGTTTGATGAAAATCGCTTCAGAACCGTCACACAATGGAGTTGTGAGGAAACCAATTTGTTTCATTTGAAAGAGGTATGTCTTTTCTCTGCTTCCAACAAGGCGACTGTGAAACATGTTATCGTGGGAAAGATATCTTCTACTAGGAGAAGAGAAAGGTTATGTTGCGTCCATATGGCCTCATGAAGATGCGTGAGTGTGAGTTAACAGCCAACTAAATGTGCCAAATTGGAGGATTCTGTTTAAAGGTATATTCAGTGATTTCACTTAATTCAAATATCACTTATTTTTTGGATAATCCTCCCTACTATAAAATGTGACCATATAAGGAGTTCCTCCCTGTCCCCAGTGAGCCCCTGGGGTAAAAAAAAAACCCTAGTTTCGGTTTGGGCTTTGGGTGGCAAAGCCTTCATCCAATCAGGATGAGAGGGGCCTTCCACCAATCATGATCGAGTGGGGCGGGCCTTGGTGCACGTGCTGTTGGTCTGTTGTACTTCCCCGACTGTAGTGCGTGTGCATGTGCACATCTTGTTACGGGGGCAGACCAGTTTTTTTTCCAAATCACCAAAATCACTGAATGCTCCTAGTGTGGCTATACATTTTATGTTTTGTTACCAGCTGCTGTCTTGTTTGTAGTTTCTGTTATGAGAAGAAACATTTACAGTACGTAAACTTGATCTTAGTGGTATGCTAGTGCTGCTTCACAAAATTAGAAAATGTTTTATTGTAGGATAATTAACCCAGAAGTAGAGGAAGCGGTGTCATGGTCACATAATTATACTAGTATTGTAATAGTGTTTCCTTTGTTTTATATGGCCATGTATGTTTTCACAAATGAGGAGTTTGTGTGGGTGTCGGGTGAGAATGGGGCATTACAGTGAATGACTATATAAAATGTTTACACAATAGGCTCATTAATATAGATAAAACTAGTGCATAGCAAAATGTAAATACTATATAGAGGCTAAAAGGGCATACGTATAGGTAAATAAAATTTATCTTTGCACTTGTATTATGTGAACAAACTTATATAGACTTATAGTGCGTGTGTGTGTGTGTGTGTGTGTGTGCGTGCGTGCGTGCCTTTTTTTTCAAAGATTTGTTTTAGGCTTTTATTGATAGTTTCAAGTGAAGATAGACTGGAAAGAGGGTGAGCGAGAAGGGGAGAGACATGCAGCAAAGGTCGTCATGAACGGGACTCGAACACGCGACACGCTGTCATGTGGCATGCGCCTGCGGACCACTCGGCCAGCAGGCACCCGTGTGTGTATTGTCTTGGGCCAGTGAGAGCCGCAATAGGAAAGGAGCTGTTCTCGTGACATGAAAGAGGTGGATCTTTCTTATACTAAAAAGCAGACCTACAAGCTCGTATGAGCTTGTAGGTCTGCTATTTTTCAATAGCTAAAGTATAACATAATGCTTAGTTAAAACACCAAAAGGGCTTCCCGTACAGAATGGGTTAATTGGTTGCAGTACTAAGTTCCGACACGTGTTTTGGTCCGACGGTCATTAGAGCGTCAACCTAAACCATAACCGTCCGACCGTTGTTCCCGCATGTCGGACTAACGCTCCGTCGGAATTACGGAGCGTTCTAGCGTTCTAGTGTGACAGGACACAGTCCTGTCACACTAGAACCCAACCGACATTACATCACAGATGAGAGGGAAGTCGTCCAGAAGTCGTCCAACTTGATGGTACAATAATATTCAACCCATTTAGGCCTGACGTCGAAATTCTAAATCCTGACAGTTTTCTGAAATACCTCATGTTTCTCATGTCAGTGATAGTCAAAAATAGCAGACCTACAAGCTCGTAGCGCGCCACTTGGTGGCGCGCTACGAGCTTGTAGATCTGCTATTTTTCAATAGCTAAATTATAACATAATGTTTAAAACACCAACAGGGGTTCTTTAACCATATGATGAACCCTCGCATCGCTATTCTGGGCCATGTCATAAAAGGCGTAGCGAATCTACAAGGTCACAACGTGTGGCACTTGCGACGCGTTGTGAGCTTGTAGATCCGCTAGGTTTCCGTAAAGAGATTTGGTTTCCGAGGCAGGACAAAAAGGAGGAGAGCCACAAGACAGCTGGGATATCGCGGTCAAATATATGCGACCAGATTTGACTGAGGGACTGCCATTGGATGTTTTTAAATTTAGTTTTTTTCATGTCATGTGAAAGCAGGGAATCATAGCTTCAAATTGACATATTGGTTGGTCAGTTTGACCCACCAGAGATATGGCTTACAGAGTAATGTCTTGCAGAGAAACAGTGAGTTGAGAAAACAGGCTTGAAAGGTTCACTTCTGTGGACTCTAAAGGCCTATTCATAGTCTGGATTTTCGGTGGTGAGGTGACCACCACTGACCACCGGAGCTGAAATTACGTTGAGCGGTAAAAACAGAGAGAAGGGCTGGAGCGGTGGCGGTGGTTTGCTCTTCACCGCGGCTCGTGACGTTTTTCAGAGCTGCCAAAACGGTCTAACAAAGATACAAAAATACTTAACGGCTTCTGCGCCGTTCGCTGAGGTTTCCGTTGTCTCCTATTGCCGATATATGCTTCTTTAGAGACATATAACCATCACTCAAATAGCGCAGAAAGGACATATGCGAGGCCAAGTCCGTGTGTATCCCAGAATCACCATGTTGTGGGCGACAACTGAGAAGGGACCCTCCGTAAAAGGTAAACATCCAAATGTCAGAAACCTTTTACGAGGGTTCCGAGAGGGGCTACACGATGGCAGGCTCTCAGTCAAATCTGGTCACATATACACTAGGCTTGTAGGGCATGAAAGTGGTTGTGCCTAATTGATATACTGCGCGAGAGAACCCCTGTGAGCCACGGCTCTTCTTCTCTACATCATTTGGAACATCCTCAAAGGCTCCGAGGCCACTTGGCACTTTTATAACGCTGGGTCATTAACCGTCTCAAAGCTTTGATTGGTCGACTGGCCCGGGGGATATACAGAGCGCTCCGCGTTGCTCGAGGATATGAGAATTGAGAAATTAACCCATTTTGACACTGAGATCAGATTCTAAAAATATCTTCTACATCCTGACAGTTTTCTGAAAAAGCTATGTTTCTATGTCAGTGGTTCTTCGATTTTTCAAAAATAGCAGACCTACAAGCTCGTAGCGCGCCACTCGGTCTTCTAAATCCTGACAGTTTTATTAAAAACCCATGTTTCTATGTCAGTTGTTCTCAAAAATATTCATGTCAAGGAACCCCAAATATATATGACATTGCCCGCCGACCCCCATCTGAAAATATGTTGTCTCAGGGACCCTCCCAGTAGCAAAGATTTGAGTTAAAAACTCACTCTGAAAGAACATATATTCAAAGATTTCAGGCACATTTTCACGATTTTTCAAAAATAGCAGACCTACAAGCTTGTAGCGCGCCACTCGGTGGCGCGCTATGAGCTTGTAGATCTGCTATTTTTCAATAGCTAAAGCATAACATAATGCTAACACCAAAAGGGGTTCCCGCCCAAAATGGGTTAAGTTCTTGCCATGGACACGGAACACTTGTCACTGAGTATAAATGCCCATGGCTATGAGCGGGAGCTCGTCTCTAACCCCATTACGATCGGGAAAGCATCTGTCATTTTAGATTACAACCACTTTATCCATTCGTTTATACTTTGGCTATTCAAAAATAGCAGATATACAAGCTCGTATAGGGCATCACTTTGTGCCATGCTGTGAGCTTGTAGATCTGCTATTTTTAAAATGCGTGCAAATAATCTTAAAGGTAACATTTTTAAAAACGCACATTTTTGCTTCTGGGGGTCCGTGGAACAAACATATGGGGTCCGCCAAATACATAATGTTGGGGGTCCGTGACGTGGAACAATTTTTCAGAAAAAATTGTGGAATCTGTCTCAAGACTTAATGGGCTCCAATTTTGTCGCAGCCTTTACCCGCAGCGCGGCCCGCAATTCAGCTGCGGCCCGAAAATTACGAATATAGGAGCTTTCTCTGTCCCTTAATGGTATTTTCGTCACGCGTCACCCGCTATCTTTTTTGCCGACAACGGTATTTGCGCCTAGAGGTGTGGTCATGGGCGTGTTGGCACGCTTTCCCCTAAATTGCTATTTTGGTCAAACAAATTTGGGAAAGCGATAAACCGTATGCCAAATTAGTTTGGTAAAGAGCGGCGCGTACCGCGCCTCAATGGAGATGTCCGCGGAGTGCAGGGCAGGCTGCGTCATCTCTCCTTATTCTCCTATGCATCTCTTTGTAATTTTCCTATAATCAGCAGAAGTGAGTGCCTGCCACTTCCTTGTGTCCATTGTGTTTATATAATTGTATAGTCAAAGAAGTTATTTGTGCCAGGCGTGCGGTGTGCGCGATTCCATTTGCTCATTCAGTTCAGTTCATCACCCCATAGCAGCAAATGGGGTTTAATGATGTCTAAATCCGAACTTTCCTTTTCGCTTCATACCGTTCCGTAGAGACGGCCTACACACACAATCTATACAATCTATATACCAATATACATATACAGTAGGGCATTAAGCAACTAGTCGACTAGTTTACTAGTCGACTAGTTGATAAGAAAAAAAAAAAAAAGTTCATTTTTTTCCCCCCCCGATTTTGTAGGCCTCAATATCAGGTAGATTATAGTTATAGTCACCAATGTACACAGTTTTTAAATGTACAAATATTTATTTCCAAAATAAAAAACGTTTTTCTTTTTTTTTCAAACATAAAAGGTGGTTTAACAACTAGTCGACTAGTCGACTAGTAAACTAGGCAACTAGTCAACTAGTAAAAATGACTAGAAGTGAATGCCCTAATGGGGCAAGGGCAGCATAAGCTATGAAGCAATATAGCACTAACGGGCAACGCATAAGGGATCTATTAAAGGCAATGGGACGTGGACTGGTGATTGGTCTAATTGTGTAACGCCCAAACCACACCTATGCATAATATAACGGGTAACGGAGGTGTTTAAGGGATTTAGACAGGTAACCAAAATACCAACTTTAGTGGGGGAACACCCTTTCCCCACTCCTAAAACCCCAAATAGTGGCTTTAGGAAGATGAGACAAAAATGGAGCCCAATGAGTTAAAGGCTTACTTAGCTGTGTGTCGCACACCAAAAAGAGCCAATTTACAAGCTCCCGACCCATCGCGATGCGTTGAATTGCGAGCTTGTACATCGGCTATTTCCGGCGCGCGGCATTATGTGGCAGAGTATAAATCACCTCTGTTACACAATTTACGAACTAGGCTTCAGTCTCAGCTGATCTGAGGATACCGATGACTCAGCGACCTTCTTGGCTAGCGGGCCTGCCTTGAAAAGCAACTGCCTCGTTTATCTTAAGACAGCGAGGTAAACGAGCTGAAGCCTTAGCGGAGCAGGTTTTTTTTTTTATGTTTTAATGTTTTTTTTAACCCATTTTGACCTGAGATCAGATTCTAAAAATGTCTTCTACATCCTGACAGTTTTCTGAAAAAGCTATGTTTCTATGTCATGTCGTTCTTCGATTTTTCAAAAATAGCAGACCTACAAGCTTGTAGCGGTGGCTTTTCTTGCGGCTTTCGCCTTTATTTTATATTTTTTATAGAGGGACAGACAGTAGGCTGACAGGAAATGGGAGAGAGAGATGGGGGAGTGACATGCAGTGCAGGCACACTGCTAGGCTCGGGCTATACCGGCCAAGGTGCCTGGACCGCTGAGCCACGGCCCAGGCCAATACTTTTGTACTTTTAGTCAAGTACATTTTGAATTGCTGTAGGTATAGACAGTCTTACCTGTAAGTCTGTTTTCATCAGCGATGCTCCTGCTTCTACTAGGTAGTGACAAATGGTCCTCTGGCACATGGAGGCTGCCCTGTGCAACACAGTCTCTCCACTACACACGCGCACGCACACACACGCACACACACACACACACACACACACACACACACACACACACACACGCACGCACACGCACACGCACACACACACACACAGTTAGTGGCATATTGTACATAGTACTTCACATTGTGTACTCACAGCCTTGTATGTTATGTTAACAATAATAATAATATAATAATAATAATATAGATAATAATCTTACTGTTGTGTTTCCGTGACGTCAAGCAAATCACTTGGAGCTGGCAGAGACGGGCAGGACAAACAGACAGACAGACAGACAGACAGACAGTTGCTTAATCAATTCAACACTGGCATCCCAAATATTTGGTAATTTATTTTGCAACAATAGCGGATTTCTGGGCTAAGTGGGTAACAAACCAGCAGTGGAGTTAAACTTTACAACTTATAAATATAACCTTGAGGCAGGAGTGAGGAATTAACCCATTCAGTACGGGAAACCCTTTTGGTGTTTTAAGCATTATGTTATGCTTTAGCTATTGAAAAATAGCAGACCTACAAGCTCATAGCGCGGCACCGAGTGGCGAGCTTGTACGTAGGTCTGCTATTTTTTGAAAAATCTTGAAAATGTGGCGCAAATCTTTGAATATATATTCTTTCAGGGCAAATGTTTTTAACTCAAATCTTTGCTTCTGGGGAGGTCCCTGGAACAGATGGGGGTCGGTGGCCAATTACATATGATTTTTGGGGTCCTTGACATGAAATTTTGAGCACTGATATAGAAACATAGGTATTTCAGAAAACTGTCAGGCCTAAATGGGTTAATTGCCAGCATTGGATGGAGATAATAAGGTGGTAAGGTGGTCACCATTGTCCAGAATGTAGCGCACCGTCTCCTTGCTTCCTGTGTCGACGGCGTGGTGCAAGAGACTGCGCCCCGATTGGTCCAAGGCCGTCAAGTCCGCCCCCTTCAGGTGTAGCTCCCGCAGCTGTATGGCAGGGAAGGAACAGGTCACACAATGTGTCATTTTAGATTTGAGCTAAAAAAAAAGCTATATTTTATACTTTGGCTATTCAAAGTAGCAGATATACAAGCTCATAGCACGTCACTTCGCGCCATGCTATGAGCTCGTGGATCTGCTATTTTTGAGGGGCACCAGCCCCTCCTATATTCAGCTATTACTGTACATTTTCGTCTTACACAAACATTAAATTCCCATTGACAATGAATGGAGAATTGACGTCATATGGAGGACGAGCAAAATGGGCGTAGTGTCTATTTCTGTCCTACACAAATATTTAATTCCCTTTGACAATGAATGGACAATTTTAACCTCACTCATAGTGCATATTTTACGACATGATGATGTACGATGATAAGAGCGCCCACTTCACACACACTTGAACATTTACAAATCTTTGAAGATATTCTTTTGAAGCGAACATTTTTAATTCAAAGCTTTGCTTCTGGGCAGTCCCTGGAACAAAATATTATGAGATGGAGGTCCGCGGCCAAATGCATAGGCCTATAATTGTGGGGGTCCTTTGACATGAAAAGGTTTGAGAACCACTGATATACAGTCTAGGACATAGGTTTTCAGAAAACTCTAAGGATTTAGAAGGTATTTGTAGTGGGCCGCGAGGGAATATTATTGCAAGTGGGCCTACAAATAATTGGCAAAACAATGATACACTGTAACATAAAAAAAAAAACACCCGTGTGAACTGAGTGGTGCAGTGACGTCACACACTAACCATAGCAACCATGCTCATCTGTACATGGCCCCACGTACAGGCACGGGTACAGACAAAGCTGGTTATTGGAGTGGTTTGCACCACTCAAAAAACATATTTGTTTTCATAGTGATACCGTACCAATAAATTAGAACTTAAAGTATTCAAAGGTTAATTCCATTGATCCAAGCCAGAAGATAATCGATTGATTCATATCGTTCAGTCGGGATTTTTCCAAGACGACCCTGATCCAGAAGAGGCTGATAACCGCTGGCCTAATGCATATATTATACATCACACGGCCACAGGCCAGCGGCTACAGACAGACAGAGGCAGTCTGGGAATCGAGAATGGTTGCCGGTTCAAAAGCCAGTCTCGGTGCCCCTGAGCCTAGTCCATCCACTGGGTTAAGCCATTCTGGGCGGGAACCCCTTTTAGTGTTTTAAAGCATTGTTATACTTTACGTATTGAAAAATAGCAGATCTACAAGCTCATAGCGCGCCACCGAGTGGCGCTTGTAGGTCTGCTATTTTTGAAAAATCGTGAAAAATGTGCCTCAAATCTTTGAATATATATTATAACAGAGTGAACATTTTAACTAAAATCTTTGCTTCTGAGGGAGGTCCCTGGAACAACATATTTTCAGATGGGGGGGCGGAGGCATATTAGTGATATTACATATAATTGTTGTGGTCCTTGACATGAAATATTGAGCACCACTGAGAAAACTGTCAGGATTTTGAAGACATTCGACGTCAGGCCTAAATGGGTTAAGCAGTAAAAGTAATTTCCCCTACCGCCAAGGGGAACAGTAAATACTCCCTCTGCCATAACGGGAACTGGAATTGTAGTCAATACTTTCCATGAGAGAGTCTCGGGTCAAGAAGGGTGGCGTATTGAGCTTTAACCCATTCAGGCCTGACGTCGAAATTTAAAAAATGTCTTTAAAAAAAAAAAAAAGATCTGAAAAACCTCATGTTTCTGTTTCAGTGGTGCTCAATATTTCATGTCAAGGACCCCAAAAAAATATATGTATTTGGCCACCGACCCCCATCTGAAAATATGTTGTTCCAGGAACCCCTCAGAAGCAAAGATTTGAGTTAAAAACGTTCGCTCTGAAAGAATATACATTCAAAGATTTGCGCCACATTTTCAAGATTTTTCAAAAATAGCAGACCTACAAGCTCGTAGCGCACCACTCAGTGGCGCGCTATGAGCTTTTAGATCTGCTATTTTTCAATAGCTAAAGTATAACATAATGCTTTAAAACACCAAAAGGGGTTCCCGCCCAAAATGGGTTAATTACCGTCCCTTGGGGGGTCTCCATTCAAAAGCAAACTTCAACATACTAAAATAAATAATGATTATCAAAATGCCTGCACAGCCGTTTTTTTTCTCCGGACAAAACTTTGGAACGAAGGAAGTGCTTGCAACTATCGATTATTGGTTTTGCCGTACGGTGATGTGAACCGATTGATTTTTATTGTCGATTATATCAATTAGTCTGATCGGCCACTTAAAACACATTTTGTGCCCAAGACGTTTGTGGACGTCTTTGGTATTACCGCACGGGCAGAGCCCAAGACGTCTGTGGACGTCTTTGAAAAAAATATATATATATATTTTATGCAGATTGTGGCCTCTTGATGTGTCACAGAGACAAAATATTTTTGGGAGCCTTTTACTCATTGTTGGCTCACTCACCAGCTTGTGGTCCTTGCTCTGCACGCACTCCACCAGCGTCTGAATACCAAAAAAATTAATATAAAAAAGGTCATTAAAATTTCGACATATTATTGCTTATAGCAGCTTTAAGCCTCATTTTATACGTTGTCGTGCAAAAACAACGGAAACATCACGACGCAACGGCTATTTATTACGCACAGTAAACATGATTAACCCCCTTATGGCCCTTGACGTAATTGACGTAATGAAATCAATAAATCCCTTATGGCCACTGACGTAATGGACGTAATCGATTGATTCCCAATAATCGGGAGCTTATTGTCCTTACTTACTTCCTTTACTTCCTAAAACGCGTGCACGGTCGATCACACACGCGCGTGATCGCGCATGCATCGCTGCGTAAAATGCGATGTTTTGGGCTTGATTAGAGCTTAATTTGACTTAGTTATGAAAAATACGATGATAGCTTAGCATTCCGGACATCTGATGATGTTGCACAGTAGCAAAGATACTACCGGATATTTTGATCCAAACCGGAAGTGGTCATCGTTCACTCGCTCTCTTTGGTCAGAATCGGCAAAATGGTGACGTTACCGCCACCATCAGGACTGATTGTCCCAATACTATAGTCTTGCCCCGTCAAAATGAGATATAGTGTGTATATCGCGGATTTTTCTATTGGCATTAAAATGACAAATTAAACATATGAATAATGCTGGCTGAAGGCACAATCCACTGTTAATTAGGCACGGCCACAAGAGGGTAAAGATACGTTATAATTCATTAAATCGATTACAGTTTCGATTAACCGTCGTAGAGAGGTCGAGCCGGGTTCTCACCACTCACACTCACCAGCTTGTGGTCCTTGGTCTGCACACACTCCACCAGCATCTCTGGAGACACTGAGACAGACAGACAGACAGACAGACAGACAGACAGACAGGCAGACAGACAGACAGACAGACAGACAGACAGACAGACAGACAGACAGACAGACAGACAGACAGACAGACAGGCAGACAGACAGACAGACGCAGACCGTTAAATATGAAGACAACAAAAAAAAAATCTATGCAAATGGATAACGTATCCTTTACAAAAGAATAGCCCCGTGTCTTTTCCGTCCCTCGAGGGCGTACAATAAATTGGGTTTATAGTATCGGACTCGGGGGCCTGGTCTTTTATTATACCTCATTAAGACGTAGTTCAATGTTATTGATCCGCGGAGGCTTCATTGAGCCCCCGAAGGGCCCTTCACACTAATCACTGTAACGATAATAAAGATATTGTTTTAAAAAGGGTCCACACCACAACTATAACAACAACAACAAAAAAGACAATGGTTGAACAATATAGTTAAAGTTATCATCATGGCTCTGGTGCTTGGTGTGAGGCTGTGAGCCGCCCTAAATCGATTACATTTCTAAAGTTGTCTTTGGCCCATGCATGTTTTATAACACTAATAACAATATTTGACTCTGCTACTAACATGCAATGACATCTCGATTAGCACTTTAGCAGCACAGGAATCAGTTCCCCAATCGGTTTGCGAACCGCAGGTGAACGAGGACTTAAAATAAATCACGCCGGGGCGACAAAGCATGGACAGCATGCCGATGCAAAAGGTCGGAGTTCACATTCGTTGAACTCTGACCCCGTGGTGGAACTCAAGACATCCCGCGCCGTCGGTTTTGTTGCCGAGTCATTGATTCTGGCGGCCGGGCCGCGATCCTCCACTGTGTGTGGAGATCACACACAACGGTTTCTCAATGTCGGGTTGGCGGGGGGGAACCGCCCAGGGGACCAAATAAGACTCTCAGGGGCCGCCCGCGTCCACCGAGAAAAGGCCTTTTGAGCTGAGAAGCGCCGTTTGATTACCATGTGCACAGAGTCAGACCACAGGGCTCGCACACAGCGCGATGCCTGCACTGTTCCCACCTTTCAACCATCAAGACAGACAGTAGACATCTTTAAATCTCAACTCAAGACTCACCTCTTCACTCTTGCTTTTAGTTGAGTTTTAACCCATTTTGACCTGAGATCAGATTCTAAAAATGTCTTCTACATCCTGACAGTTTTCTGAAAAAGCTATGTTTCTATGTCAGTCGTTCTTCGATTTTCAAAAATAGCAGACCTACAAGCTCGTAGCGCGCACTATGAGCTTGGGGGGGGGGGGGGGGGGGGGATTTGCACCACTCAGTTCACACGGGTGTGATTTTTTTCATACCACAACATTATAAATGGATAAAAAATGATTGTGATGCCATAATATGGTAACGTTAATTACCATAATATTATTAACCCCAATTCCCACTTTGAGAAGCACCTGGACTAATGCATTATGAAATTAGGTGCCTTCGGCTTGAAATGAGAACGGTTGAGACAGGCCTGCTGCTCAGAGAGAGACAGGAACATGTAAGCAATTTGATGTTCAACAAGAAAGCTTGACAGGCCTCAATGTCGCCACTGTCATGTTGCCAGGAGACATTTTAGCCAATGCTGTACATTTAATACAAAATACACAGTACTTTAAGTGATTCATGCATGATTGACCAGGCAGCATATAAAGTAATTAATCGACCCCACCTTTACACGATCCAATAATATGAGTGAAATGAATACTGGACGTTTTTGCCTTACATAGGATGTTAAGGGTATGGTCACATATTATGCTAATAACTCAATTTCCCCCGGGAGTTGAATTTCAAACTTTTAGTACAAGTTATTAGACACCTTTAGAAACACATTGGTGAAGAAATGTCTTGGTAACGATTTAGTTCCCAGATTTTCATAGATTTCTCTTACTATGAAGGATCAGACCCAATAACAGGACGTGGCAAGCATGTGTTTAGCAATGAACTTCTGTTCAATTAATAATTAATGTCTCAACCAGTGTTGTTTTAAACTAAATGGATACTAAGACTTAATATACTGACAATTTCGTCGACAAATAAAAACTAGACTAAAATGTCCGGAAGGGACTAGTGGACAAGAGTTATTTTACACTTGGTTGCATGCTGAAAATAGCAGATCTACAAGCTCACAACGCGTCGCAGCGCGACGCGTTGTGTGCTTGTAGATCGGCTATTTTCAGCGGCTATTTTCGGCTATTTTCAAGTGTAAAACCAAGTGTAAAACCAGTCATTACGACGGCATCAAGGCCCGCCAAAAAACATTTTAGTCGACCTAAATCAACTGTAGTTTTAGTCGACTAAAATCGTATGATATTTAGTCGACTAAAACTAGAGTAAGACTAAAACATTCCAGGTGACTAAAATGTGACTAAAACTAAATTAAAACTATTCAAGAGACTATTATGACTAAAACTAAAATGGCCAAAAACAACACTGGTCTCAACCAACTGTTGTCTGGGTGCCATTTGTAACCTGGTGTGTATGCCCCGCTATCTCGGGTGTGCCTGCCTGTCCTGTCCCAGGGGCAAAGGCTGCTTCTAGGGCCTCACTCAGACCTTTACAACAGATTGCTGTATGCTTGCTGTATACAAAGGGTGTGACACAGCTTGCCCCAATGCATTTCCAATGGGAGTCACATGGTCTGACACAACACTTGTGTTGTATGAGGGGGAGGGGCGCAGTCGAAACACAGCCGAAAGCCATACAACAGCTTGTAGTCCAAAATGTAGTCCTCAAACCATGTGACTTCCATTGGAAATGCATTGGGGCGGCCATGACACTCACAGCATTCATACAACTGTGCAATGCTGCAAAGGTCTGAGTGAGGCCTAAAGCATCAAAGCACATCAAAGCTGAGGTAGACTGCATGGACCAGGACCACGTATATGATATTACATATGTAAAATGCAAACTTGGTCAGGGGATGTGAAAACGAACTCCCTGAATACAAACGTATAGCGTATAGCTATAACAAAAGGAAATGGTGAGAACTGTAACGAAAGGTAAAGGTGAATATATACTGCAACTAACCCTAAAATAATGCTAATGAGTAGAATGATGAGGATGTATCAGGAAAAACAAAACATAATTGAACATGTGAGGGTGAGGCTGAAAATAAAGGCAGTCTCTGTCTTTACGACATAGCAGAGTATTTATATTTCTACATTGTGGAAATTGCTACTTTCACCACTGCAACATTGACTGCGTGCAATGTTGCTAGTGTCTGTATTTGTGACAAAATGGAATTTGAAGGAGGGACTGCCATTGGATTTCTTTTTTAATTTTCGTTTTTCTTTGTCATATGAAAGCAGGGAATCATAGCTTCAGATTGACATATTGGTTGTTCAGTTTGGAGATATGGCTTATAGAGTAATGTCTTGCAGAGAAACAGCGAGTTGAGAAAACAGGCTTGAAAGGTTCACTTCTGTGGTCTCTAACATTACACCAATTTATTTCATATTTACATATTTCAGCTCTGACATTTATTTGAGACATGCTCTGGTATGTGAAAAGTCTGCCTGTGCTATTAACTCATTTTGGATTAAAAAAATAATAATAATCAGTTGTTCTCCTCTGGTGAAAAGCTGCAGGCTGCACGATGGATGGCAGCCCCACAGTCATGGTCACATTTGTTTGCACGGAACAATATAGACCTTGGTCATTGTCTTCTCCTCTGACAGGACGACAATGACAATAATGCTGCTGGTAGCGGTGCTAAGAGACAGTGAAACACGTGGAACATCATGCAAGTGGTGGAAAGTAACTAAGAACTTTTACTTAAGTACTGTACTTAAGTACAATTTTGAGGTATTTGTACTTTACTTGAGTATTTCCAATTTCCAAGACTTGTACTTCTACTCCACTACATCTCAGAGGCAACATTTGTACTTTTACTCCACTACAATTATTTGAAAACTTTAGCTACTTTAGTTACTTTGGAGTTTTTTTGATTAGAAAACATACATTAACCACTTCAACCCTATACATTTCGGCCATTTGAAAATGGCCGATCTACAAGCTCACAATGCGTCGCAACACAACGCATTGTGAGCTTGTAGATCTGCTATTTTCAAAAGATTTTGTACACATTTTGAACTTGTGAAATGGGACTGCTGTACTTTTACTTTTAGTACTTTAAGTACATTTTGATGCCGATACTTTTACTTGTAACGAAGTAGTTCTAAATTGCAGTATTGGTACTTTTACTTAAGTAAGACAATTGAGTACTTTTTCCACCAATGCCTCTGACCACCTCACCACTGTGGTTCTCAAACCTTTCCACGGACCATCAAGTGAATAATGTATTTGGCCACGGACCCCCATCTGAGACATTGTGACAGGGACTACTATACAAGATTTGTTGTCGTAAAAAGATATTCCCAATAAAAAAAAATAAAAAAAAATCAAGATTGTTTTGAAAATAGCACATACAAACTCAAGAATAAAAAAATATCTATGGTTAAACTGATGTCGATGCTAAATTAACTAGTTTCAGCTGCGGGGACCCCTGGAGACCCCCTGAAGGACCCCACTTTGAGAACCACTGATTCAGAGAAGACTGATGGAATGGAAGGGCAGAAAGGGGGACGAAACATGCCACAGGTCTGTGGAATCAAACCTACAGTAGCTGGAGCTATTATTGTTTCATAAAGTGAGTTGCAAGCGCCTGCTTTTTTTCTACGTCGTCTGTTTTAAAACCATTCTGTACGAGAACCCCTTTTGGTGTTTTAACTAAGCATTATGTTACACTTTAGCTATTGAAAAATAGCAGATCTACAAGCTCATAGCGCGCCACCGAGTGGCGCGCTACGAGCTTGTAGGTCTGCTATTTTTGAAAGATCGTGAAAATGTGGCACAAATCTTTGAATGTATATATTCTTTCAGAATACTTATTTTTTTATTTCGACGTCAGGCCTCAGTTTGGCTCATATCAGCACCATGAATGGAGGATGATGTGCGTTACATATCTTATTCTGAGATATATTGTTTGCCAGGTTTCATTTGGGGGGGGGTCCATGCCTATGTGCTCTGCTCAATCATTTCCATGTCCGGGGGGATATGCTTTACCCCTGCTTCTCGTCAGACAGAAGTCAATACAAGCCTTTCCTTTTGGGAATACCAACCAATATGTTTGATATTTATGTTTGATTAACCCTGGTATCCCTATTTTTCAAATACCCCCCGAGTCCCAACCCTAGGCCAGAATATTGATGATATTCAATTCTAATATATCATCTTCTTTTTCCTTTCGGCTGTTTCGGGGGTCGCCGCAGGTCGCCACAGCGAATCATCTGCTTCCATCTCACCCTGTTCTCTTGCCTCCTCTTCTTCTCACACCAACCCACTCCCCGTGTCCACTAGCTATACATCCTTCTCACACCAACCCACTCCCCATGTCCACTAGCTATACATCCTTCTCACACCAACCCACTCCCCGTGTCCACTAGCTATACATCCTTCTCACACCAACCCACTCCCCGTGTCCACTAGCTATACATCCTTTTCACACCAACCCACTCCCCGTGTCCACTAGCTATACATCCTTCTCACACCAACCCACTCCCCGTGTCCACTAGCTATACATCCTTCTCACACCAACCCACTCCCCATGTCCACTAGCTATACATCCTTTTCACACCAACCCACTCCCCGTGTCCACTAGCTATACATCCTTTTCACACCAACCCACTCCCCATGTCCACTAGCTACATCCTTAAATCTCCTCTTTGGTCCTCCCCTTGGCCTCCTGCCCTCAGCACCATCCTTCTACCGATATACTCACCAGAGTAATCTAGTAAGAGAGTAATGACACTCCTGTTGACTCGCATTGTAAGGCCTCACTCAGACCTTTACTGCATTGCTGCATGCTTGTTGGATGAATGTTGTGTAGTGTCATGGCCGCCCCAATGCATTTCCAATGGGAGTCACATGGTTTGACACAACATTTGTGTTGTATGAGGGGGAGGGGCGCAGTCGAAACACAGCCGAAAGCCATACAACAGTTTGTAGTCCAAAATGTGGACTACAAACCATGTGACTTCCATTGGAAATGCATTGGGGCGGCCATGACACTACACGGCCATGACACTACACAACACACAACATGCAGTAAAGGTCTGAGTGAGGCCTAACAATGGAATGCGGAAGTGCTCATTCTATCTCAATGGAATAGTTACAGCCATAGGAGCAATGTTTGGAACTATCGCCCATAGGCTATAGTTATACCCGCTTTGCGGCGAAATCAAAGCGTGTCACCACTCTCTTACTAGATTACTCTGATACTCACTAGCTCAGCCTGGCCTCTCTATAGCTTTATCTCCAAAACATCTAACATGGGCTGTCCATAATAATTAAATCTAAAATTATAAAACATACAAAAAAAACAAAAAAAACACAAAAAAACACACAACTCATCAGCGTTTCTTTTTGTTTTTTTGTACAATTCATTCATTCAGCCCCACACGGGATATCAAGGGTGCGTTCGGAAATGTTTGTTGCTGAGTGTGGTGGGCGGTGACGTCACAGTGTGCCTTATTTACGAACGACCACAGCTGTGACGCATTCACACTGCCGACACCGGACAACCCCAGCTTCAGGGTTAGGGTCGCTCAGTGCGGGCACTCGGCGCACAGCACCCGGTGCGCAGCGCACTGGATTTTCGAACGACAACGCACCGAGTGCACTGAATAAACGAACGACAAGAGAGCACACCAGTGCGTTCAGGGCGCATTTCCGAACGCACCCCATGTATCATTGTGTATGAATGTTTCATGTGCACCAGCTGTTTGTGTTTGCATCGGTGTGTGTGTGTGTGTGTGTGTGTGTGTGTGTGTGTGTGTGTGTGTGTGTGTGTGTGTGTGTACTGTCACACCCTGTCAGAGTGTCGGGAGCAGCGGCTCTCTCTCTGTCCCAGTTTTTTTTGGCTGCCGCAAAGCGGATCGTTTCCTTGGGTGTTTTTCAGGACATCCACACAAAGGTAAAACCCCATGCATTGTCAGTGTTGGCTAACGTTACCTTTAGCAGTAATTCGTTAAACTACCGGATTACGGCCATTTTTACGTTACAGAATTACCTACTTAGGCCCATTTAGGCCTGACCTCAAAATTATTATTTTTTTTCTAAATCCTCCAGTTTTCTGAAATAAATATTTTTACGATTTTTCAAAAATTGCAGACCTACAAGCTCGTAGTGCGCCACTCGGTGGCACTATGAGGTGGCGGAAACCCCCCATGTCCATAACACTGTTACTTTTTTAGGATTCAAATTTCAAAAGTAGCCGATCTACTTGGCTTCACGCCTGCGTTTTGAGCTTGCAGATCTGCTACTTTTGGTGCTTTTGTGTAAAACGCATGTAGTATGATGATCAAGCAGGGCGCTCATTTACGACAAAAAGAGCCTGCCAATCGCGCAAATTACAGCTTTTCACCAGAGGAGAAAAACTTTTTTTTTTCTCCTTTTTTTCAAAATGAGTTAATAGCACAGGCAGACTCTTCACATACTAGAGCATGTCTGAAATAAGTGTCAGAGCTGAAATCGACATGTAAATATGAAATAAATGCTTAAACATGTAGCTAGGTGTAATGTTAGAGTCCACAGAAGTGAACCTTTCAAGCCTGTTTTCTCAACTCGCTGTTTTCTGCAAGACATTACTCTATAAGCCACATCTCCAAAACTGCTGGGTACAACCAATATGTCAATTTGAAGCTATGATTCACTGCTTTCATATGACATGAAAAAACGAAAATTCAAAAAAATCCAATGGCAGTCCCTCAGTCAAATGTAGTCACAGTAAGAGGTTTCTGCCCGACAGCAATAACATAATAAGATCTATGAGTGGTGGAAAGGGAGGACTAATTAAATATCCTGCACGGGATTGGAAATGCAAAATCATTCTACACAAGCATAAATGAGTCGTGTCCCGTCATCGGCTGTGGGATAATGGAGACTCATGTGTTTCCATGCCGTCAGCCAAAGCAATAAAGCAGACAGTAAGCACATCGCTGGTGTTTTGCAGCAGGGACAGAGAGTCGGTCAGTTACACACTGTGTGGTTCTTAAACCATTTATAGGCCTGATGTTGAAATAAAAATCACACCCGTGTGAACTGAGTGGTGTAAGGTTTTATATAGCATGATCAGCTGTGGTCTGACGTAATGTCTGACGTAATGAAATCACACCCGGGTGAACTGATCAGGCTATTATATAGCCTGATCAGCTCTGATCTGACGTAATGAAATCACACCCGGATGTGATTTCACAACTGGCTTTTTTTGTGCAGAAAAAATGAGCATGGTTGCTACGGTCATCCAGTTCACCCGGTTGTGATTTAATTACGTCAGAAATTATTTTGAACATAGCAACCATGCTCATTTTTTCTGCACAAAAAAGCCAGTTGTAGGAGTGGTTTACACCACTCAAAAAAAAAAAAGTCTTCTAAATCCTGAAAGTTTTCTGAAATACCTATGTTTCTTTTTTCTTTTTTATCCCACGATTTTTGTAACCCATTTTTCACCCCTGTGTCAATTATCTAATGTGATCCTGGGCTCTACACACCCTCCGCCAACCTAGTCCACATATATGGGGGACATGGGGAGAGCAACGGACTTGAACTCATGCTTCCTTCATGGCTGAATGTCCAAGTTGCTCCTTTGCACCTGACAGGGGGGAGTTTCCCTGGTTGGACGTAGCACGTGGAAGGAACACGTTATTCCGACCAGTTCCTTTCCTTTGAAATACCTATGTTTCTATATCAGTAGGTGCTCAATATTTCATGTCAAGCACCCACTAACCCAAAAAATAATATGTAATTTGCCACCGACCCCCATCTGAAAATATGTTGTTCCAGGGAGCAACATATTTGAGTTAAAAACGTTCGCTCCGAAATAAAATATATTCAAAGATTTGCGCCACACACGATTTTTCTAAAATAGCAGACCTACAAGCTCGTAGCGTGGCACTCGGTGCCGCGCTATGAGCTTGTAGATCTGCTATTTTTCAATAGCTAAAGCATAATGCTTGAAACACCAAAAGGGGTTAAAGTGAGGTCTGGGTCCTTAAGAGCGCATCTCCAGCAAAAACAAATATATATATAGCATCAAATATATGAACCACTTTATTCCAATTTAAAAATAGCCGATCAATAAAGATCACGGAGCTTGTATAGGTAGGTCTGCCATTTCTGAAAATGTTAAAAAAATAAATTATGACTAAAACTAAGTTTAATGAATGAAAGTTTAATGAAGTTTGATGAATGAATAAATGAAAGTATGACTAAAGTAAATCAACCTTTGCTGTCAAAATTAACACTGCTTTGAAAAGGCAGCGAGTTCGGAGGACTCTGGCCCTGACAGAAGTGGATCCAGGTGGTGCTTTGTGGCATAAAACCCCTGTGGGGACAGACTCGTGTGAACCGTCTGGGAGCTTGGCCAACGCAAACGGAGCAGCACGTCCGACGTTGTCAGGACCGGAAAAATGAAAAACCAATACATCATAGGAAAGAAAACAGCCTTTTGTGTCAGCCCTCGCCATCATCATAGCTACCGTCGTCACCTCTCTATCCCCGTGCAACACGGAAAAACAGGGGCATTCGGGGCCAAAAGATGAAATGTGACAAAAATGCAGTAGAAGTCATAGTAGCGGTGGTGGAAAAAGTACTCGATTGTTTTACTTAAGTAAAAGTACCAATACTACAATTTAGAACTACTTCGTTACAAGTAAAAGTACGGAATTGAAAATGTACTTGAGTAAAAGTACAAAAGTATCGGCATCAAAATGTACTTAAAGTACTAAGAGTAAAAGTATTCATATTGCAGAATGTCCCATTTCACAAGTCTATTGAAAATAGCAGATCTACAAGCTCACAATGCGTCACATTGGTTACTGGTTAATGTATGTTTTCTAATCAAAATGAAAATATCCAAAGTAACTAGTAACTAAAGTTTTCAAATAATTGTAGTGGAGTAAAAGTAAAAATGTTGGCTCTGAGATGTAGTGGAGTAGAAGTAAAAGTACTGGAAATTGGAAATACTCAAGTAAAGTACAAATACCTCAAAATTGTACTTAAGTAAAAGTACTTAGTTACTTTCCACCACTGAATAGTAGCAATAGCACACTGTAGGAATACTCTACTTAAAGGCCGATATTCCAAATTGCGTAAAAGTACGCAAAAATAACGCAAAAAAAAAGTAGGTATTGGCATCAAGATATACTTACCAAAGTAAAAGTACAAAAAGAGAGAGATGGAAAAACCTTTTGTGTGAAAATAGCAGATCTCACAACACGCTCGTAGATCAGCTATTTTCTATAACATGTGCTTAACCCATTCTGGATGGGAACCCGTTTTGGTGTTTTAACTAAGCATTATGTTATAATTTAGCTATTGAAAAATAGCAGATCTACAAGCTCATAGCGCGCCACCGAGTGGCGCGCTACGAGCTTGCAGGTCTGCTATTTTTGAAAAATCGTGAAAATGTGGCACAAATCTTTGAATATATATTCTTTCAGAAGACGTTTTATTTATTTCGACGTCGGGCCTATAAATGGGTTAAGTGACTAATCTAAGTTTTCTATTAATCCAAATCCGAAAAAGTAACTATTAACAAAAAGCAGTACAGTCAAATAATTGTAGTGGGAGCACAATATCTGCTTCAGAGATGTAGCATAAAGTACGTCGAGGCTGTATACTCTGGCTCGGTACTTGAGTAAATGTACTCGGTTTACATGTCCGCCACCGATATACGACGTGACAAACATGATGTCATTATGGTCTGGGCTGCGCTGGTTGAGCTGTGAACATCCATGGAGACAGACCAGACCGCCACATGAATACTGAATTAGTTTGACCTCAATACACTCTTTGTGAATCTCTGTCTGTTTCTCTTCCAATAGTCGAGGCCTAATCCAATTACGTTAGGCTGTGTGTGTGCGTGTGTGCGTGCGCGCATGTTCATGCCCATGCGCGCACGCCGCACACACACACACACACACACACACACACACACACACACACACACACACACACACACACACACACACACACACACACACACACACACACACACACACACACACACACACACACACACACACACACACACACACACACACACGCGTTAATATACTGTGAAATCCTTCTAAGAGGTTTTATGGCTGCAAGACAAGAGAGAAACAAACGTGCGCTGTCTCACGCGCACGCACTAAACAAACGCGGATACACGCG
>NC_136803.1:26806662-26825586 GCF_951216825.1 Electrona antarctica
TACTTCCACCCGCCAGTCTTTCACATCATAAACAACCACACACGAGCAGGTGCTGTGATTGGTCAAAAACCAATGACCTCACGGTCTGAGGCGGGCATTAGGGCTGAGCACAGCCCTCTATTGGCTCTGGGGCTGAGAGATTTTAGCCCCAATGGCAAGTAAACCAAGCAGGCGTGTCTTGGCAGCTGTCAATCATTCAACGCAATGAAAGCCAATGGAAGCCCTTTGGGCTGTAAAAAATCAGCCCATTTTGACCTATTTTGTGTTTTTCTTGTAACTATTTGATGCTGTTGCTGCTTTAGATTATACCAGAATATAAAAGTATCTATTCTAAAACATTTTAATAATAATCTCTCATCTTTACTCCATAAGATAGGGAGGGCTGAGCCCCACTTGCCCATTGATACGAGCCACCCCTGGTGGTCCCTGCGACATACTAGCGTCATGTCCAGGGGGTGTACTTGTACATCAAGCTGCCTCACGCTACAGAAACAGGAGATAGGCTCCTGCCCTATGGGCCTCATGGCTCGGCAAGGCTACTTACTATTACCCCTGGTGGTAACCCCTGATATTATACGTGGTTGCGCACCGGTGTCAGCCACAGAAAATAGCAGATCTGAGGTTTGTAGATCTGCCATTTTAAATAGACCAGCTGAGTATAAATCACACTCAACGAATGTTAAATGATTAATTAAGACACAAAGTAACGCTTTATGACTGTGTGTTCTGTGTGTGTGTGTTCGTGCGTGCGTGGGTGCGTGCGTGCGTGCGTGCGTACTGACCTCACTGTCGGTTTGAAATCAGCAGCAGTGGTGTTAGAGCGATGAACACACCCCGCCCTTCATCACCGTCAGGTACAACAATAATTACAAACAAAACCAAAAAAAAACACACGAGTAAGCAAACAAAGTCGTTTAAATCGACAGTGATTATCAGGCACGATGAAAATGACAAGCTGAAAGGCATATAATTGATTGATTTACCAAGCTGTTTTTCGTCAACACTCGTATCCCGTTATGCCCACAACACTTCACGCGTGTTGGCACCTCGACAGAGTGCATTTCTAGAAGTTTCTCGCACAGTTTTGTGTGATACTTCACTGCACCGATTCCATTACTGTTCCATTTACCATTTAATTTGATTCGTTTGCTGTCAATCACTTGCTGTCAATAATTTGATTAACTGGTTCACACTCAACAGACAGTAATCACTCAACGGGTTACGCAATTCCCTACAGGGACTGTGTGACTGTTTGCGTGCATGTGTGTGTGTGTGCGCGTGCGTGCATGTGTACTAACCTGATAAGTTTGCGGGGGGCCTGGGTTGTATTGTGAGACAGCACATCAGCCACAGAACTGTCACTGCTGACCCTCTGCCTCTGGGGGGCGCTGTTGAACACAAACGATGATGATAATTTGAACATCAGCCAACAGGTTTTTTCAAGGTTCAATATTGCGTGGCGGAAAAAAACTACAGTATATTTAAAAACACTAAGTAAAGCAACCAAAGATGGCTGCATACTCCAGTAGAACAGCCGAAAAAAACATGGGTGGTCTGACAAATGTAATTTCATACTTCTGTGGCTCGCGCTCACGGCTCGCGCTTTTGGTGACGAGTGGAGACTCGCTCAAGCAATGTCGTAGGCTACGCTACAGCCAGCAGCACTGCTGGAAGCGCAACAGGTGGCTAAATTAGTATAAATGGTAAATGGTGCATTTATATAGTGCCTTTATCCAAGGCGTTTTACATAGATTGTGCATTACATTCACCCATTCACACACACATTCATACACCGATGGCGGCGGAAGCCATGCAAGGCACCAACCAGCACATCGGGAGCAATTTGGGGTTCAGTGTCTTGCCCAAGGACACTTCGACATGTAGACAGGAGGGGCCGGGATTCGAACCGCCGACCCATGGATCTACGTCCTGAGCCACAGTCGTCCCTATATACCTGGACATCGCGACCGCGACACGCTGTGGGGAATTTGTGGCGGAGGTATATGGAGGTTTTTCGTATTCTACTGACTTACTTATTCTACCGATTGTGTTTATGAATAGAAAATAAATGAGAGAAACGGCTGGATGGCACTTCTAATGAGAGCGCAACATCTCTCTTGGAAGAGCCACCCATCGACTTCTCTAACCCATTTTGACCTGAGATCAGATTCTAAAAATGTCTTCTACATCCTGACAGTTTTATGAAAAATGTTTCTATGTCAGTCGTTCTTCGATTTTTCAAAAATAGCAGACCTACAAGCTCGTAGCGCGCCACTCGGTGGCGCGCTATGAGCTTGTAGATCTGCTATTTTTCAATAGCTAAAGCATAACATAATGCTAACACCAAAAGGGGTTCCCGCCCCAAAATGAGCTAATAGACGGCAACCTTCCCCGTGTTTCTTCAGAAGTGCGATCCAGAAGAACACAGTTTGCCTGCCACTGCTACAGAGCTTATCATGAGGTTATATGTGACTAAATTTGACTGAGGGGCTGCCATTGGATTTTTTTGAATTTTTGTTTTTTCATGTCATATGAAAGCAGGGAATCACAGCTTCAAATTGACATATTGGTTGTTCAGTTTGACCCACCAGTTTTGGAGATGTGGCTTATAGAGTAATGTCTTGCAGAAAACAGCGAGTTGAGAAAACAGGCTTGAAAGGTTCACTTCTGTGGTCTCTAACATTACACCTAGCTACATGTTTAAGCATTTATTTCATATTTACATGTCGATTTCAGCTCTGACACTTATTTCAGACATGCTCTAGTATGTGAAGAGTCTGCCTGTGCTATTAACTCATTTTGAAAAAAAAAGTTTTTCTCCTCTGGTGAAAAGCTGTAATTTGCGCGATGGCAGTCTCTCAGTCAAATCTGGTCACATTATGTCCCCTTCTTCTCTGGAATCCTGCCTCAAAGCTGACCAGAGGTGGAAAACTGTCGTTCCCTGATGATGTCATCGCTATATGGAGACATGCATCAGTAAGCAAGAGCTGGGTGGGATGGCAACGAAGGGAAAGCTTGACGTGGCATTGAGAAATCCATGATCTCGACAGCGGTTTCGGAAAATGATGATGATGAATAGCCACAAGAGCATATACTGTATTTCAGAGGTGTGTGTGTGTAATTGTGTGCAGGTGTTTGTTCTTTTTCTTTGTGCTTGTGGATCTGCCACGTTTGTTGCTGTTAGTTGTGTACTGTAACTCTACGGTGTGATCAAGTATAGGGCGTTGAATGTACGAAATAACACGAAAAGTAACCCATGAATCTCTCTCTCTATCTATCTCTCTCTCTCATTCATATATATATACAAGACGTGTAAATGCGGGAAGCAAACGAAGCTGTTGTGGCAGTCTGACACACACACATACATATAACGGTATATATTAAATACAAAGTATTTGTTGGCTCGTGTCTCATCCAAGCTACCGATGCTTTTCTTTGATTGATTCATAATACCACCGTCTTAAAAAAATGTGATGTCCTCAGCTAAAGTACAGTAATACAAAATGAGTTATTTATGTTAATTTGGTTGGAGCTAGTCACAATTTCATTGCCAGTTCACTCCCTCACTGGCTGTCCTTGGGCGTGTGCACACGCACACGTACACGCACGCACACAGGCACGCGCACGCACGCACGCACGCACGCACGCACGCATGCACGCACGCAGTCGCGCACACACGGTGGGTGAGAGATTAGCATGCTGAATGGCAGTGTGTATACGGTATTTACTGTATCTGTATATACATTGTTGACTGAAGGATTTAGCCACATTCATTCTAAACAGCCGTTTGAAGTCAGCCAGGATGAGAGCAGCTGAAACGTGGGGGTGAAGCGTAGTAAAATAATGTAAAAAAAAAAAAAAACACAACAAAAAGCAACAAAGTGAATACCGGAGGCACAAAGACACGGAGATATATTTATAAGGCTAAACTTGTGACCAGTGTACAGAGCTGAGCTGATCAGAGACCTGCTGCTGCTTTGTCTAAAAAGTAAAATAATACAAATAAAAGCGTGCGTCGTGCTCCTCTGGGGCTTTAGACAAGCCACCGCTAATTTGCGTTGGATCCTTTCAGAAGAACGATCCTCCGTTCCTGAACCTTCGCTTAACATACAGTAGCAAGGAGGGAGGGAGGGAGAGAGAGAGAGAGAGAGAGAGAGAGAGAGAGAGACAGACAGAGAAAGAGAGAGAGAGAGAGAGAGACAAACAGAGAGAGACAGACAGACAGACAGACAGACAGACAGACAGACAGACAGACAGACAGACAGACAGACAGACAGACAGACAGACAGACAGACAGACAGACAGACAGAGAGAGAGAGAGAGAGAGAGAGAGAGAGAGAGAGAGAGAGAGAGACAGAGAGAGGCCTATATATAGTATAGCGAGTGAAATATGTGTTCCCTAAGGGACTATAGTTTATGGGGTGGGAGATCAGACACAAGAGTCCTGGTACCTGCCCATATTACATATACAGAGGAATAACACACACGCACGCACACACGCACGCACGCACGCACGCACGCACGCACGCACGCACGCACGCACGCACGCACGCACTATGTAAAGGTAGGAAGACACACATCCAAAGGAACTCGGGAGTCCTTGTGTCGTCTCATTAATGAGCCGCCGGATGTACAGTACA
The DNA here is from genome assembly GCF_951216825.1 of Electrona antarctica. Lineage (NCBI taxonomy): Eukaryota > Metazoa > Chordata > Actinopteri > Myctophiformes > Myctophidae > Electrona > Electrona antarctica. The sequence goes on from NC_136803.1 coordinate 26,811,303, forward strand.
ACATACATGTCTATGGTACGTGCGTGCGTGCGTGCGTGCGTGCGTGCGTGCGTGCGTGCGTGCGTGCGTGCGTGCGTGCGTGCGTGCGTGCGTGCGTGCGTGCGTGCGTGCGTGCGTGCGTGCGTGCGTGCGTGCGTGCGTGCGGTCATAACAGCTCACAAGGTCTCTTCCACTGGGAACTATAACATTGATGTTTGTTCTCCTGTATCAATAGTACCATTACAGTAACGTATACACACAGCACACTATTACCGCAACACTAGTCACTTCATACCGCACTATGAGCTCCTAGATAGATGTATTAAAATATGATAGATATGTTTTTATCGAATCGTGAGATAGTGGAAGACTCACAGCCCTATACGACACAACAATTACAACACAGCCATCTACTGCACCGTGAGACAATTATCCCCGATATAGAATTGTTTTGCGTGCCGAGTCATGCACTGAAATATAGCCGATCTACAAGCTCACAATGTCTCGATGTAGATCGGCTAGTTGAACTATTTTTTTCAAAATAGTAAAAAACGGCAAATACGTTTTAGGGATAAGGGATAAGGCTGGCACAAGATGGAGCCCCATACGTACAAAATGGTAACTTTTCAGGAATTCAAATGCGAAAATAGCAAAAGTAGCAGATCCACAACCAGTGGTGGAAAAAGTACTCAATTGTTTTACTTAAGTAAAAGTACCAAAATCTATTGAAAATAGCAGATCTACAAGCTCACAATGCGTCGCAACGTGTGAGCTTGTAGATTGTCTATTTTCAAATGGCCGAAATGTATAGGGTTGAAGTGGTTACTGTATGTTTTCTCCAAAGTAGCTAGTAACTAAAGTTTTCAAATATTGCAAAAAGTACAAATGTTGGCTCTGAGATGTAGTGGAGTAGAAGTACTGGAACTTGGAAATACTCAAGTAAAGTACAGATACCTCAAAATTGTACTTAAGTACAGTACTGAAGTAAAAGTACTTAGTTACGTTCCACCACTGTCCCACAACTGCTACTTTTGATCCTTTTGTGTGATCAAGTAGGGTGTTGATTTACGAAATAAACACAAACAAGTTACTTAAAATAGGGATATAAGACGTTGTACGAGATATATATACTGTGTCTGAGCTGCACACTACCCAAGTCTCAAGAGGTTTTTTCCTTTTTTTTCATCATTTGAATAATATATGTGTTTTATGTCTTTAACCCATTTTGGGCGGGAACCCCTTTTGGTGTTTTAAGCTATTGAAAAATAGCAGATCTACAAGCTCGTAAGCGGAGCTCGTAGGTCTGCTATTTTTGAAAGATGTTTGAACATATATTATTTCAGAGCAAACGTTTTGAACTCAAATCTTTGCTTCCGGGCAGGCCCCCCCCCCCTGGAACAACATATTTTCAGATGGGAGTCCGCGGCCAATTACGGTACATATAATCTTGGGGGTCCTTGAAATGAAAATGTTTGGACATAGAAACGTGAGGTTTTTCAGAAAAATGTCAGGATTTAGAAGACATTTTGTATAGAATCGTCTAAAGGTCTAAACGGGATAAGTATCCCATAGGCTTATTAAAGACAGAGAGTAATGTTGAGGCGGAGGATGAGGTGGCTCAGGAGTTAGAGCGGCCGTGTGGGAGACAGAAAGTTTCCCCGGTTCAATCCTCGGCCTTTCAAGACACATTTTAACTTTTTGAGCCCCGGGCGGAGTATAAATGAGTAGCCTTTCCGAGCCACGAGGCCCACAGGGCAGGAGCCTATCTCCTGTTTCTGTAGCGTGAGGCAGCTTGATGTACATTGTGTACAAGTACACCCCCTGGACATGACGCTAGTATGTCTAATATACAAATACACTCCCTGGACATGACGCTAGTATGTCTAATATACAAATACACTCCCTGGACATGACGCTAGTATGTCTAATATACAAATACACTCCCTGGACATGACGCTAGTACTGTATGTCTAATATACACATACAAATACACCCCCTGGACATGACGCTAGTACTGTATGTCTAATATACACATACAAATACACCCCCTGGACATGACGCTAGTACGTATGTCTAATATACAAGTACACCCCCTGGACATGACGCTAGTACGTATGTCTAATATACAAGTACACCCCCTGGACATGACGCTAGTACGTATGTCTAATATACAAGTACACCCCCTGGACATGACGCTAGTACGTATGTCTAATATACAAGTACACCCCCTGGACATGACGCTAGTACGTATGTCTAATATACAAGTACACCCCCTGGACATGACGCTAGTACGTATGTCTAATATACAAGTACACCCCCTGGACATGACGCTAGTACGTATGTCTAATATACAAGTACACCCCCTGGACATGACGCTAGTACGTATGTCTAATATACAAGTACACCCCCTGGACATGACGCTAGTACGTATGTCTAATATACAAGTACACCCCCTGGACATGACGCTAGTACGTATGTCTAATATACAAGTACACCCCCTGGACATGACGCTAGTACGTATGTCTAATATACAAGTACACCCCCTGGACATGACGCTAGTACGTATGTCTAATATACAAGTACACCCCCTGGACATGACGCTAGTACGTATGTCTAATATACAAGTACACCCCCTGGACATGACGCTAGTACGTATGTCTAATATACAAGTACACCCCCTGGACATGACGCTAGTACGTATGTCTAATATACAAGTACACCCCCTGGACATGACGCTAGTACGTATGTCTAATATACAAGTACACCCCCTGGACATGACGCTAGTACGTATGTCTAATATACAAGTACACCCCCTGGACATGACGCTAGTACGTATGTCTAATATACAAGTACACCCCCTGGACATGACGCTAGTACGTATGTCTAATATACAAGTACACCCCCTGGACATGACGCTAGTACGTATGTCTAATATACAAGTACACCCCCTGGACATGACGCTAGTACGTATGTCTAATATACAAGTACACCCCCTGGACATGACGCTAGTACGTATGTCTAATATACAAGTACACCCCCTGGACATGACGCTAGTACGTATGTCTAATATACAAGTACACCCCCTGGACATGACGCTAGTACGTATGTCTAATATACAAGTACACCCCCTGGACATGACGCTAGTACGTATGTCTAATATACAAGTACACCCCCTGGACATGACGCTAGTACGTATGTCTAATATACAAGTACACCCCCTGGACATGACGCTAGTACGTATGTCTAATATACAAGTACACCCCCTGGACATGACGCTAGTACGTATGTCTAATATACAAGTACACCCCCTGGACATGACGCTAGTACGTATGTCTAATATACAAGTACACCCCCTGGACATGACGCTAGTACGTATGTCTAATATACAAGTACACCCCCTGGACATGACGCTAGTACGTATGTCTAATATACAAGTACACCCCCTGGACATGACGCTAGTACGTATGTCTAATATACAAGTACACCCCCTGGACATGACACTAGTACGTATGTCTAATATACAAGTACACCCCCTGGACATGACGCTAGTATGTCCAATATACAAATACACTCCCTGGACATGACAGGCAGCTTGATGTACATTTGTACAAGTACACCCCCTGGACATGACGCTAGTACGTATGTCTAATATACAAATACAAATACACTCCCTGGACATGACTAGTAGGCTTAACCCATTTTGACCTGAGATAAGATTCTATAAATGTCTTCTACATCCTGACAGTTTTCTGAAAAAGCTATGTTTCTATGTCAGTCGTTCTTCGATTTTTCAAAAATAGCAGACCTACAAGCTCGTAGCGCGCCACTCGCCACTCGGTATCTAATATACGGCATTAACGGCAACCTTCCCCGTGTTTCTTCACTAGTCCGATCCAGAAGAACACAGTTTGCCGGCCACTGCTACAGAGCTGACAATGAGGCTACTCTGGAGTCCTGCCTCAAAGCTGACCAGAGGTAGAAAACTGAGTGCCAAGGAGGGAGGCACTGGGGTCTTTGGTATGACCCGGCCAGGGATCGAACCCCCGACCTCCCAGTCTCAGGGCAGACACTCTAACCACAAGGCCACTGAGCTGGTGCGGCGGAGTAAGAGATACGCTTAAGGCCTCACTCACACGGTCGCAACAGATTGCTGTATGCTTGTTGTATACAAAGGGTGTGACACAGCTTGCCCCAATGCATTTCCAATGGGAGTCACATGGTCTGACACAACATTTGTGTTGTATGAGGGGGAGGGGCGCAGTCGAAACACAGCCGGAAGCCATACAACAGCTTGTAGTCCAAAATGTGGACTACAAACCATGTGACTTCCATTGGAAATGCATTGGGCCGCTGGGCGGCCATGACACAACACCCAACGAGCACAGAGAATTGCATGAACCGTGTGAGTGCACCCTTAGTGTTGTTGAAGCCCATTCCCTGGGCTCTGCTCCGATATATAGTTAGGCAGTGGTGGAAAAAGTACTCAATTGTCTTACTTAAGAAAAAGTACCAATACTGCAATTCAGAACTACTTCGTTACAAGTAAAAGTACCGAATTGAAAATGTACTTGAGTAAAAGTACAAAAGTATCGGCATCAAAATGTACTTAAAGTACTAAAAGTAAAAGTATTCATATTGCAGAATGTCCCATTTCACAAGTTCAAAATGTGTAGAAAATCTATTGAAAATAGCCGATGGCTATTGGCTATTTTCAAATGGCCGAAATGTATAGGGTTGAAGTGGTTAAGTAAAAGTACACATTTCGGCTCCGAGATGTAGTGGAGTAGAAGTACAAGTACTGAAAATTGGAAATACTCAAGTAAAGTACAAATACCTCAAAACTGCACTTAAGTACAGTACTTAAGTAAAAGTACTTAGTTACTTTCCACCACTGTATAGTTAGGAGGGGTTGAAATCAGAGGACCGAGGTCCATATTATTGTCAATATTGATCCTAGAAATAATTAACCCATTTTGGGCGGGAATCCCTTTTGGTGTTAGCATTACGTTATGTTTTAGCTATTGAAAAATAGCAGATCTACAAGCTACGAGCTTGTAGGTCTGCTATTTTTGAAAAATCGAAGAACCACTGACATAGAAACATAGCTTTTTCAGAAAACTGTCAGGATGTAGAAGACATTTTTAGAATCTGATCTCAGGTCAGAATGGGTTATAAGTCTTTCCATGGTCAATACGGTACAGTTGATGTACTTTCTGTGCTCTCCATATATCACTAAAACCCTGCTCGGGGTTGATATACAGTAGACAGGGTGATATACAGTAGCCCAGCTAGCTTAACCCATTTTGGGCGGGAACCCCTTTTGGTGTTAGCATTATGTTATGCTTTAGCTACTGAAAAATAGCAGATCTACAAGCTCATAGCGCGCCACCGAGTGGCGCGCTACGAGCTTGTAGGTCTGCTATTTTTGAAAAATCGAAGAACGACTGACATAGAAACATAGCTTTTTCAGAAAACTGTCATTTTCAAACAGACATTTTTAGAATTTTAGAATTCTCAGGTCAAAATGGGTTATATAAATCTTACATAAAGACATACTCCCCTCGGGGAGACAAGTCTGAATCTGATTACTGACCAAGTATATGTTCACCATGGGAGAAATCTGACTCGCACAAGAAGGAGAGGAAGAAAGAAGAACTGATGCAGATGAGAGGGGGAGAAAGATAAAACACGCTGTACGATGTAAAATAAATAAGATGAATAGGTAAAAACAAATAGGATTATAGCGCCGAGCGGAACTGAACGATGCGTGTTAACGAGGTCCTCTCTCATGTAAGCGAATCCAACTGGGATCAACAGACATGAAATAACCCGTTTTGGGCGGGAACCCTTTTTTGGTGTTTTAAAGCATTATGTTGTGCTTTAGCTATTTAAAAAAAATCACACCCGTGTGAACTGAGTGGTGCAAGGTCTTATATAATCTGATCAGCTATGTCACACACTAACCATAGTAACCATGCTCACCTGTGCACGGACACGTAGGTACACAGGTACACAAACATACAGACAAAGCTGGTCGTTGGAGTGGTTTGCACCACTCAAAAAAAAAATAGCAGATCTACAAGCTCGTAGCACTACGAGCTTGTAGGTCTGCTATTTTTTGAAAAATCGTGAAAATGCGGCACGAATCTTTGAATATAATGTTCTTTCAGAGCAAACGTTTTTAACTCAAATCTTTGCTTCTGGGGGGTCCCTGGAACAACATATTTTCAGATGGGGGTCGGCGGCCAAATACATATAATTTTTGGGGTCCTTGACATGAAATATTGAGAACCACTGATACAGAAACATGAGGTATTTCAGAAAACTCTCAGGATTTAGAAGACATTCTTTTTAAATTTCAACGTCAGGCCTAAATGGGATAAGTAAAGATAAATATGGAGCTGGATAAATATTGTATTTGTATTATATTATGCAATACATGTGTTTAGTTATGCACGGAGAGCCTGTGGCACATTTAGAAAGAAAAACAACATCAAGTGTTTAAACGAGGGAAAGCACAATTCTCTTTAGACCTGCGATCTTCATCTCAGGACACGTTTTTCTATCTGTTCCATCATCTCTCATCATCATCATCATAATCTGCCCACTCGCTGTATTTACTGTAGCAGAACACCAACACACAAAGTACCACCAGTCAGTGCATGCATAAAAGTATATACTGTTTATACACTATAACCCATTTGGACCTGAGGACGATTCTACAAAATTTCTTCTCTAAATCATGACAGTTTTCTGAAAAACCTGATGTTTCTATGTCAGTCGTTCTCAAACATTTTCATGTCAAGGACCCCCAAAAATATATGTAATTGGTCGCCGACCCCCATCTGAAAATATGTTGTTTCAGGGACCCCTCCAGAAGCAAAGATTTGAGTTGAAAACGTTATATATATATATTCCAAATTTGCACCACATTTTCACCATTTTTCAAAAATAGCAGACCTACAGTCTGCTATTTTTCAATAGCTAAAGCATTACATAATGCTTAAAACACCAAAAAAGGTTCCCGCCCAAAATGGGATAATATACATATACATATACATATAGTATACGCAGAGTAAATACACATGCCCAAGTAGACATTAACCTGTTAAAAAATCCTGTAGGCCTATCATTTGCAAAGCACGCCTACACACAGCAGGCCCAAAGTAAATTGATTGTTGTCTCCACCAGGCCGAAGGCACGGGGAGAGAGTATGTTTTGCACTCCGTCCGTCCGTCTGTGAACAGCTAATCTCCGGCACCGTTAACCCGGTCGGTGCCAAATTTTGCACACACACTCCCTGGATGCCAACGATGACCTTCTGCCCCAAAAATTTCCAGAACGGCCTGTTATAGCGCCACCAGGAGGCCGACTTTTGAAAAACACATTTGTTGATATTACTCCTCCAGATTCTGTCCAAAAATCCCGCAAATCGTTACACACCATCCCTATAGGCATGTGTTCAAGACGGATCTGTCCGATATTTTATATTCCATCCGAATTGGCTAACATTGGCTTTCAAAGTTTGCAGGATTGGCCCGTTTTGAACAAAAAAGCCTCAAATCATGAACACAGCGTGCAAACAATAAATCACGTGAATCTCAGGATGCACATGGGCAGTGGTGGAAAAAGTACTCAGTTATTTTACCTAAGTAAAAGTATCAATACTGCAATGTAGAACTACTCCATTACAAGTTCGGAATTCAAAATGTACTTGAGTAAAAGTACAAAAGTATTGGCATCAAAATGTACTTAACCCTCTTATGGCCAGCCTAATTAACAGTGGATTGTGCCTTCTGCCTGCACTATTCATATGTTTAATTCGTCATTTTAATGCCAATAGAAAAGTCCATGATATACACACTACATCTCATTCTCACACGGCAATCCTATAGTATTATACCCAGTCCTGATGGTGGCGGTAACGTCACCATTATGCCGATTTTGACCAAATAGAGCGAATCTGGCGATGTCACTTCCGGTTTAAGGAACAATAAGATCCGGTACTAGCTTTGGACTGTGCAGCACTATCAGATGTCCAGATGCTAAGCGATCATCGTTTATTTTAATAACTAAGTCAAATGAAGCTCTAATCAAGCCCAAAATATTGCATTTTACGCAGCGATGCACATAAAGACCTCGCGTGTGCGTGATCGACCGTGCACGCGCGGATTTCGCCCGGTTTTAGGTAGATTACATCGGCCGTTAGCCAAACAAGCTAAACGTTGCTACATTTTGTTATATTAAGCTCCCGATTACAGGGGATTAAACGATTACGTCAATTACGTCAGTGGCCATAAGGGATTTATTGATTCATTACGTCAATTACGTCAATTACCACGTCAATTACCACACTCAAGACAGGGCTGATGTCACGTGATGTCACGATGACCTGGGGGCTTGTCTGGGGTGAGTGACGGGGAGAGAGTGACGTGTTAGAGTGACGGGAAAAGGGGGTTAGGTGTCAACAACGCAAGGTTTCATAGTTAACCGCAATAAATACCTCAAAATTGTACTTAAGTACAGTACTTAAGTAAATGTACTTAGAATGTTACTTTCCAAACGACATGGCTCCAATTTGGATCTTTGACCTGATGTCGCCAGCCTCTGACATCACTCACCTACTATCGATGACATCAGTGACGTATGACACACACACACACACACCACTGATGTCAGTGGCCCTGGGCAAGGAGCTGGTGACAATATTTACGTCACTTACGTCATACTTCGACCCCCGATGTCATGACATTAGCCGATGATGACATTTACGTCACATATACCCGGTATATATGGAGTCACGGGCAAATACCTTTTTCATAGTGTTTTTAGTATCTACATCATTACCCGGCTGCTTTGTTTATCCAATCGCAGCTTGTGTTTGTGACTCGTTTTAGACGTCGTTTCCGTGTCACATTGGGCGCTAAAGTCCCGATTTGATTTGGCTCATTCCGTTGGCACCCCTTTGTCGAAGTACTCTCAGATAACCGGTGGGGAATAGCGAGAGAAAACACGCCTGCGTCTCTGCCTGCCCCCCATCGTGTTGCCGTTAGCCCACTTATGGATCAGCCCAAAGAACCGACCCCGGACAATATGGTGGAGGAGGAGGGGGACAATCACACCACCACCACAACCTCGCCATCTGCCGACCCGGCGATCGACGGCCACGCCGCGGCCACGGAAGACGGACACGACGACGAGACGCGGGATGGCGTGGCGGAAGAAGAAGACGCCAGATGGCAGTCCGAGACCGTGTTTACGTTCGTGGTGGACGGCGTCAGCCGCCGCAAGTTGCCCGTGAGGAGCCCAATCGTCGTCGTGAGGAACCTTCCCTGGAGGATCCACGTAGCGCCCTCCAGCAGCAGCATGTACTACAACCAGGCGCCCGACGTCGCCTTCCATCTGCTGTGCAACATAGAGTCCGAGTCCACGTCGTGGTCGTGCCAAGCCCAAGCCACGCTGACGATCGTCAACCACAAAAACGCAGAGAAGTCCGTCGTTCGGCATTTCAGGCACGTGTTCTTTCACAAGTACCCCAACGCGGGCTCCAACGTCTTCATGCCCTGGAGAGACCTGCTCAATCCGGACAAGGGCTTCATCAAGGACGACAAGGTCACCTTCGAGGTCCACCTCAAGGCGGACGCCCCACACGGAGCGGGGTGGGACTCCAAGAAGCTCTCGGGCTACGTGGGCATGGAGAACGAAGGGGCGACCTGCTACATGAGCAGCCTCCTGGAGACCTTCTTCTTCACCAATCAGCTCAGACGGGCGGTGTACCTGATGCCCACGGAGGGCGACGACTCGTCCAAGAGCATCCCCCTCGCCCTGCAGATGGTCTTCTACGAGCTGCAGCACAGCGACGAGCCCGTCAGCACCAAGACGCTCACCAAGGCCTTCGAGTGGGAGACGCTGGACAGCTTCACGCACGGACACGACGTCCAGGAGCTGTGCCGAGTGCTCATGAACAAGATGGAGAGCAAGATGAAGGGCACCTGCGTGGAGGGGACCATTCCCAAGCTCTTCAAGGGAGAGATGGTGTCCTACGTCCAGTGTAAGCAGGTGGACTACAGGTCGGAGCGCACGGAGGACTACTACGACATCCAGCTCAGCGTCAAAGGAAAGAGGAACACCATCGAGTCCTTCAAGGACTACGTGGCGACGGAACAGCTGGACGGAGACAACAAGTACGACGCGGGAGAGCACGGCCTGCAGGACGCCGAGAAGGGCGTGAAGTTCCTCACCTTGCCTCCCGTGCTGCACCTGCCGCTGATGAGGAGCATGTACGACCCGCAGATGGACCAGAACGTCAAGATCAACGACAGGTTCGAGTTCTCCGAGAGGCTGTGCCTGGACGAGTTCCTCCAGGAGACGGACTCCGAGGACCCGGCCGACTACGTCCTCCACGCGGTGCTGGTGCACAGCGGCAACCAAGGAGGGCACTATTTCGTCTACGTCGACCCCAAAGCGGACGGAAAGTGGTGCAAGTTCGACGACGACGTCGTGTCTCGGTGCGCCAAAGAGGAGGCCATCGAGCACAACTACGGCGGCCACGACTACCACTGCAAGAGCGCCTACATGCTGGTGTACGTCCGCGAGTCCAAGCTCGACGAGGTGCTCCGGCCGCTGACGGACGCGGACATGCCCGGGCACCTGGCGGAGTGCGCGCGGGAGGAGAGGAGGGCGGAGGCGCAGCGGAGGGAGGAGCTGCTCCGCTACATGGTGGTCAAGGTGACGACGAAGAGGGACGGCGACAGGGGCGACATGGCGCAGCTCGAGCCCCGGAGGTACACGGTGCTGAAGAGCACCACGCTGCAGCAGTTTGTGGAGAGCCACATCCGCTTCCCGCAGCCCCGCATGAGGCTTCTGCTGCAGTACCGGAGCCAAGGGACCAAGCGCAACGTCAAGCTCGACCTGGAGGCCGACTGCGGCAAGTCCATGATCGACCTGAGCGGCAATCGGAACCCCATGGAGATCGTTTTGGTGATCGGGTGATTTGGGGGAATGACATTTCGTGGCATCATGGCCTACTTTCAGGTGGCGAGTATTCAGACTGTTGCGATATGCAATCTGGTTCGGGCATCTGGTTAGGATGCCTCTCGGGCGTCTCCCTAGGGAGGTCCTCGACGCACGTCCCACTGGGAGGAGACCCCGGGGCAGACCAAGGCGCAGTTGGAGGAAATACATCGACTCACTGGCCTTGGAACGTCTCGGAATCCCCCAGGAGGAAGTCACTAATGTTGCTCTGGAGAGGGAAGTCTGGAGCACTCTGGTGGAGCTGTTGCCCCCGCGACCCGACTACGGATAAGCGGTTGAAGATGGATGGATGGATGGATGGGATATGCAAAAAGAGAGAGTTTGAGAAGTAGGCGAAGGCATTTGGAAAAAAGAACGGACCGAGTACAGAAGCAACCCATGTCCAGTTTATGATGAATAGAGGGTTTAAGTGACACCAGACAACCAATCAACTACACACGTCTTTACTGTAATTATTTTTTTCTTTTTTTTATTACACAGTGGGTGTCCTAATTAACTCATTTAGGCCTGACAACGACATTTAAAAAATGTCTTCTAAAATCCTGACGGTTTTCTGAAATACCTATGTATCTGTATCGGTGGTGCACAATATTTCATGTCAAGGACCCCCAGAATTATATGTATTTGGCCGCCGACCCCATCTGAAAATATGTTGTTCCAGGGACCCCCCGAGAAGCAAAGATTTGAGTTAAAAACGTTCGCTCTGAAAGAACATATTCAAAGATTTGCGCCACATTTTCACGATTTTTTGAAAATAGCAGACCTAAAGTTTATAGCAATGTAAGACGTAGCACACGTAGCATGCTAGTTGTGTTGTGAGCTTGTAGAATGTAAGACGTAGCACACGTAGCATGCTAGTTGTGTTGTGAGCTTGTAGAATGTAAGACGTAGCACACGTAGCATGCTAGTTGTGTTGTGAGTGTGTATAATGTAAGACGTAGCACACGTAGCATGCTAGTTGTGTTGTGAGCTTGTAGATTGTAAGACGTAGCACACGTAGCATGCTAGTTGTGTTGTGAGCGTGTAGAATGTAAGACGTAGCACACGTAGCATGCTAGTTGTGTTGTGAGCGTGTAGAATGTAAGACGTAGCACACGTAGCATGCTAGTTGTGTTGTGAGCTTGTAGAATGTTAGCACACGTAGCATGCTAGTTGTGTTGTGAGCTTGTAGAATGTAAGACGTAGCACACGTAGCATGCTAGTTGTGTTGTGAGCTTGTAGAATGTAAGACATAGCACACGTAGCATGCTAGTTGTGTTGTGAGCTTGTAGAATGTAAGACGTAGCACACGTAGCATGCTAGTTGTGTTGTGAGCGTGTAGAATGTAAGACGTAGCACACGTAGCATGCTAGTTGTGTTGTGAGCTTGTAGAATGTAAGACGTAGCACACGTAGCATGCTAGTTGTGTTGTGAGCGTGTAGAATGTAAGACGTAGCACACGTAGCATGCTAGTTGTGTTGTGAGCTTGTACAATGTAAGACGTAGCACACGTAGCATGCTAGTTGTGTTGTGAGCTTGTAGAATGTAAGACGTAGCACACGTAGCATGCTAGTTGTGTTGTGAGCTTGTAGAATGTAAGACGTAGCACACGTAGCATGCTAGTTGTGTTGTGAGCTTGTAGATTGTAAGACATAGCACACGTAGCATGCTAGTTGTGTTGTGAGCTTGTAGAATGTTAGCACACGTAGCATGCTAGTTGTGTTGTGAGCTTGTAGAATGTTAGACGTAGCACACGTAGCATGCTAGTTGTGTTGTGAGCTTGTAGAATGTTAGCACACGTAGCATGCTAGTCGTGTTGTGAGCTTGTAGAATGTTAGCACACGTAGCATGCTAGTTGTGTTGTGAGCTTGTAGAATGTAAGACGAAGTATTGACACATTTACCGGCCGTCGATGTAGATTTACGTCAAGTCTAATCCAACGGTTAAGCACCGATGACGTAAATTTAAATGCGGTCTTTTCAGTTGGTCTATGATAGATCACACTCTTCGCCAACGTATGCATGGTTCTAGGTTCTATGTCTGGGGGACATTCTGGGGTCCAAATGTACTCTTATGTAACTGTACTATAGACTAAACTAAACTATAGAGTGCTCACATTGGATCCATGTGTACAAATTACGTTTACACTGAGAATCGCTGATAGAAAAAGATATATCTCCCTTTCTCAATGTAGGAACTTGTGTTTGAATGGTGGAGGAGAACATGAAAGACTGCATGCACGCTCGCACACGCACGCACACACACACAGCTTAGCCTAATCCCCAGCAAACTCCAAATAATGTTGCAGCTTCTGTAACACTAGTCTGTGTATACACGTGGGTGTGTGTGTGTGTGTGCGTGTGTGTGTGCGTGTTTGAGTGATTGGTTTTTTGCCACACCGACATATAGAAAGGGAGCCATGTGCGACAGCAAAACCAACACATGCATGATGCGAGCACATACACACACACCTCCAAACACAGCTAATTGAAGACCGTTCCATTCCGCTGAACACACACGTGCACGCACAAGCACACCGTCTCACGCAAGCACAGTCACACACTCGTCTCATGCAGAATACGTTCACGTATAAACACCATTTATTACACTCAGCTTTCTCTCTGTCTCTCACGTGCCACGTTGCACACACAGCCAATGTACGCAAGTACACCAACACACGCACACGCACACATACACCACAAACACACACACACACGCAACGCTTCGGTGAGAGATTAACATACTAAATGAAACGTGGAATTATTTCATGTCATGATAAATCTGTCAAGGTACGTGACATTGTATTTGTCGCTCTGTGGCTGCGCGTGGCTCTGTGTTATGCAGTGATGGAAAAAGCACGTACATGTTGTACTGGAGTAAAAAAGTACCAATACCACAATGTAGAAATACTCTCACTCTGACACAAGCAAATGTCTGATATTCAGAATGTACTGTAAAAGTACAGAAGTATTAGACATTCAAATATACTTAGGGTCGTTTGCACCAAGAAAGATTAAATAAAGCTTAGTTTAGTGTTAATCAAGGATTTGTTGATCAAGGATAAATTTTTATTCGAGTTGTGTTGCACCACTTAATTTTAAGCATTGCTTAACAGATCTGTGATTAAATCCTTAAACTGTGATTAATTCATGGATTAAACTTTGTTGTGTGTCCGCCATCTTGGTTTTGCGCTGTAAATAAACAGCAGCAGTCGTGAGCATCATTAGCGTTACTATTTCATTCATATTTGAGAATGTTTCAAGTTTGGTACAACTGGATTAACAGATAAACC
>NC_136803.1:26825786-26849470 GCF_951216825.1 Electrona antarctica
AATTTACTTGAGTAAAAGTACAGAAGTTTTAGACATTCAAATATACTTGACCTGAGATCAGATTCTAAAAATGTCTTCTACATCCTGACAGTTTTCTGAAAAAGCTATGTTTCTGTCAGTCGTCTTCGAATTTTCAAAATAGCAGACCTACAAGCTCGTAGCGCGCCACTCGGTGGCGCGCTACGAGCTTGTAGATCTGCTATTTTTCAATAGCTAAAGCATAACATAATGCTAACACCAAAAGGGGTTCCCGCCCCAAAATGGGTTAAAGTACCTAAAGTACCCATTAAGCAGAATGTCCCGATTGACAAGTTAGCACATGAGTACAATGTATTAAAAATTATCTTTTGAAGTGTATGTTGTACACTTAACCCATTTAGACCTGAGGACGATTCTACAAAATGTCTTCTAAATCCTGACAGTTTTCTGAAAAACCCCATGTTTCTATGTCAGTGGTTCCACAAACTATTCCACGTCAAGGACCCCCAAGATTACAGTGATGTAAATAGGTTTTCAATGTAATGGGTCCCGGGATGCACAGGTGGTCATTCAAATGAGTCCCAAAAAATTCTGGGGGGGGGGGGGAGTTCCAGACCCCCAGGAATGCGCCCAGGAGGCCGGGCCGGGCCGGTTCCGGCGTGCCGTGCCGCGTCCGAAACGGTTGAGAAATGACAGTTACCGTGTGGCGGTCCCTCTACTGTAATGTACTGTCACTAATGTATTGGCACCCCCTGAAAGCATCATATATACAGTTAATACGTGCGTGTGTGTTTGTGTGTGCGTTAGGTTGCGCACAGATGGTGAAAAACAACCATGCTATTTTTGTGCTCATACCCAGACACACACATAGCTCCGTAAGGGAGTGGTTGCACCACTCAAAAATAATAATAAAACATTTTTTATAAAAAAATATATATATAAAAATATCAAATAGGCCTATACAGTATATCTTTTTATGTAGGCTAGTAGTATTAGCAAGCACAACTCAGTAAGAAATACTAATAGTGGGCAACAGTGGATTTAACATAGCTGAATATACCAACCAAAAGTTGCAGTTGCAATTATTGTACTTAGCCAAAATGCAAATAGGTTTGCCATTGTGGATGTAAAATAATTTATTTGGAAAAGTGGAACTTAGAAGTCACTTGAGTCCCTGTCTACAGGGAAGAATGGCAGCTGCAAAAAAGACAGATTCACAAGCTCTCAACGCTGCAGATGCGCCTGTCTCTGCAGCGCCGTTTACAACGTGTTGAGAGCTTGTAGATCAACGTGAACGAACCCTGACACAAGCGCTGCAAAAACAAACGCGCTGAGAACCCGCAGATGCGCCCATCTCTGCAGCGCCGTTTGCAGCGTGTTGAGAGCTTGTAGATCTGTCTGTTTTTGCAGCACTGGTGTCAGGATTCGTTCACGTTACAGGCGGACATGAAGTGAAGTTCAATCAGTGCGTTGAATCAGCAGCAGCAACAAGCTAATAGCCAACACCACCACCACCAGTCTGTTAGCATAGCTTGTTGCTAACGATTTGTCACTCCGTCTTTTTCTTTTCTCTCTTTTATTATTTTTCCCCCCGACTTCACGGGTCGCGCATTGGGTTGTGATGAGACCCGATGTTGCAGCCTGTGTGTGACCGAAAGAGTGCTAGACTTCCACGTAGAACAGTGTGTGACCGAAAGAGTGCTAGACTTCCACGTAGAACAGTGTGTGACCGAGAGAGTGCCATAGTCTTCCAGGATAAAGTTGCGTCCACAGGATGCAGAGGCTGTTGGTTTATTGCGTCCCATAACTATAAAGTGCGTTTTGGGACGCAAAACGCACCCTATTTACATCACTGAGATTATATGTAATCGGCCGCCGACCCCCGTCTGAAAATACTGTATGTTGTTCCAGGAACCCCCCAGAAGCAAAGATATGAGTTAAAAACATTCACTCTGAAAGAATATATAGTCAAAGATTTGCGCCACATTTTTACGATTTTTCAAAAATAGCAGACCTACAAGCTCGTAGCGCGCCACTCGGTGGCGCGCTACGAGCTTGTAGGTCTGCTATTTTCCAATAGCTAAAAGTATAACATAATGCTTTAGAACACCAAAAGGGGTTCCCGCCCCGAAATGGGTTAAGTGTAATGTTACTGTATGTTTTGTAATAACGCGTGCGTGCGTGCGTGTACCTGGGAGCAGTTGGTGAGGATGGGGGCGAGGAAGGGGAGGGAAGGGGGAACACGAAGTCCACCAAGTCGGGCATGACGGAGGGGGAGGTGCCCACGGTGGCCATGACGACCAGCTCGGGGTCCAGGATGAAGAGCTCCTCCTGGGAGATCTCCGACACGTAGTTCAGATGCTCCTGATGAACGGGCACGCACGCACGCACACACGCACGCACGCACACGCACACGCACACGCACACACACACACACACACACGCACACACACACACACACACACACACACAGACAGACCCAATTACTGAATGTCAAGTTTCCAGGTCCAACTAGTAGGCAATTGCTAGTGGTTCTCAAATGTTTGATTTGCAAGGACCTCCTATTAACTCTGAGTGTACAAATGGAACCAAATGGACCCTTACGGGGTCCATTATTTGGTTCCACGTGTACACTCTCAGGGTTACAGACCTATTATGGTCATTCGGGGCTGGCTCTTATGCGTTTCTCGTAGGATTAATTTTTACTTCCACGTCCATGTCCACTCCACGGCCAAAATTTTGACCAAAAAAAATGGCCATCACAAAGCCGGCACGGTGAGGACCCCCTATTCTAGAAATGTGGGTTTGAAGGCCACAAGCAGAGTGGAAGATCAACTGCTGATTATGTCTGGAGTGCTGGAGTGGCCTTTTGACGGCTCAGATGAACGCATGCAGGTTTAACCCATTTTGACCTGAGATCAGATTCTAAAAATGTCTTCTACATCCTGACAGTTTTCTGAAAAAGCTATGTTTCTATGTCAGTCGTTATTCGATTTTTCAAAAATAGCAGACCTACAAGCTCGTAGCGCGCCACTCGGTGGCGCGCTATGAGCTTGTAGATCTGCTATTTTCCAATAGCTAAAGCATAACATAATGCCAACACCAAAAGGGGTTCCCGCCCAGAATGGTTAAACCGAGCCGAAAGCAGCAATGTCCTCTCGTCCAGTGTTGTTTTTGGCAGCAAATTTCTATTTTAGTTTTAGTCATAGTCTCTTGAATAGTTTTCACTTAGTTTTAGTCACATTTTAGTCACCCGGGAATGTTTTAGTGTTAATCTAGTTTTAGTCGACTAAATATCATAAGATTTTAGTCGACTAAATCTACAGGTGTTTTAGTTGACTAAAATGTGTTCTGGCGGGCCTTGATGCCGTCGTAATTACTGTTTTTATACTTATGCTGAAAATAGCTGATCTACAAACTCACAACTAGGGTTGGGATTCGGAACCGGGTCCATTTCAGACCCGGTTCCGACATTGCGGATCCGGAGCCGGTTCCATCGTTTTTGTATTAACGGTTCCCCAAACGGATCTCATCAGTCGTCATTTAGCTCCGCTGTGTCTGTGCATGCATGCAAGCAGAGCCAAGTTACTGGGGTGACGTCACCCAACCTACATGAGTGAGTGAGTGGGGTCGGGGACTCCGACGGGGAGGATACGGCCACTGTTCTGTGCATTCAGCGACCGGTCGGCGGTCACCGCCGCGGAGCGAGTGTGGTTAACAGAGAGGGAAATGACTCTGAGGCTGAGCACGCAAAGTACAATAAATGACTCTGAGGCTGAGCACGCAAAGTACAATAAATGACTCTGAGGCTGAGCACGCAAAGTACAATAAATGCGATGAGTTCCCTGCAACTGGTGGTTGCAACTTGCACCACCAGTTGCACGTTCACATTGAGGAAACATCTCAAAATCAATATGCCTGCCTAAACGAGTCCACGACGCACAAGATTAATCTAGGCACATCGTGTTTGAGAGCCTGCGGAAAGCCGTGGCTGCACTCCCTGCAGTTTCACCACAGCTAGCCGGCGGGGGACGAGGATGATGCAGGACTGGTTCACTTTCCCCAGGCTAGTAAACGTTAGAAAATACAAACTACTAACTTCTACAGAGCTTTTTATTAGGCTTATTGTAGCCTACAACTGTTGTTAATGGTGTTCATTTAAAACGCCAATGACTCGTCTTTCTGTCTGAATCACGTTAACTATAGAGCCATGAATTAAATAAAAATCAATTTGTCTGCACTTATTTTTTTACAACTTATAGCAACTCAACTGCTTTTGATTTGGCTCTAAATTAATCGCGCAACTGTTGAGAGCTCAGCCAGGTGCATAATACCCCCATAGATTGATTACTTTATAAACAGAAAAAAGCACAGGAAAAAAATAATATTAGGATCCGTTAAGGGAACCGTTAGGATCCGGAACCGTTAAAATCCTAACGAATCCCAACCCTACTCACAACGCGTCGAAGCTTGTACAGTAGATCGGTTATTTTCAGCACGCACCAAGTGTGAAATACTGGATCTCTTGTCCACTAGTCCCTTCCTAAATACTGGATCTCTTGTCCACTAGTCCCTTCCTAAATACTGGATCTCTTGTCCACTAGTCCCTTCCTAAAATGTTGGTCCAGTTTTTATTTATTGACAAAGTTGTTGATATATTTAGTCTTAGTTTTAGTATAGTACATCATAGCTTAGTTTTCATTTAGTTTCCATTTAGTTTTCGTCAGTGAAAAAAGGTAGTCGACGAACATTTTTCGGCTGCTACGAAGGCTATATGATATGTACAAAGCTACACTCCCAAGTTGAGCTGGCTTTAACTTCAGCTTCAATGCTACAAAACGACAAAGTGTTGTCAACAAGCGTCTTGTTGTGCAACAATGAAACAGCAACGGATATATGCTGCTCTGCTTTGTATCTTGTGTATCTGGCAGTGTGAACTACGCACGCCGCAAAATGATTGATTCCTCCTCCAGTTGAACGTCTATCTTATTCTTTACCCCATTATATTGGATGCTGTAAATCAGGGGTTCTCAACCCGTGGGTCGCGACCCCTCGGGGGGTCGCCAAATTATTTTAGGGGGTCCCCAAATTATTTAAAAAAAAAAAAAGATTATTTTTTAATTTTTATTTTCACGATTTTTCAAAAATAGCAGACCTACAAGCTCGTAGCGCGCCACTCGGTGGCGCGCTATGAGCTTGTAGATCTGCTATTTTTCAATAGCTAAATTATAACAATGCTTAAAACACCAAAAGGGGTTCCCGCCCAAAATGGTTTAAGGTTATTGTAGCAGTCAATTTATATTGGGGGTCGGGAGGGGGCGGGGCGGGGGTCCCGAGACGTTGCCAAAGCATTTCCGGGGGTCCCCGGCCAAAAACGTTGAGAACCCCTGCTGTAAATGACCAAATAGCCCTCAGGGGTCGAAAATGTGTTATTATGTATAGGACCAATTCGACTGTGAGACCCAAACAGATTCTTACCTGCGCTCGGTCTATCCTGTAGAAGCGATCCGCTGTTGTAGCTGGAGGGAGGGAGGGAGAGAGAGATACATTATAAGAAAAATACATATACAGCGCAATATCTTCTAGAATCCCTGGAACAACATATTTTCAGATGGGAGCCTTGACATGGATACGGTTGAGCATCACTGACATAGACACGTAGGTTTATCAGAAAAATGTTAGGGATTTTGAAGCCATTTTCTTTTTTTTAGAATGGGCCTCAGGTTGTATTTTTTTCACCGAGGTTATATTTGCTCCGTGTGCGGTAGGGCATTAAGCAACTAGTCGACTAGTTTACTAGTCGACTAGTAAATCCACTAGTCGACCTTGTTGGTACTAGTTGACTAGTTGATAAGAAAAAAAAAAAAAAAAAGGGGGGGGGTTTTAAAAAAATATATATCATTTTTTTGTAGGCCTCAAGATCAGGTAGATTATAGTTATAGTCACCATGAACACAGTTTTTCAATGTACAAATATTTATTTAAAAAAAAGAAGAAAAAAAAAAAGTTTATTTTTTTAATTTATTTTATTTTTTACATAATAGGTAGTTAAACAACTAGTCGACTAGTAAACTAGGCAACTAGTCAACTAGTAAAAATGACTAGAAGTGAATGCCCTAGTGTGCGGAGAAGAATGAAAAGAGGCCAGGCAGCGGGTGGGGCGTGTGCGGTCGGCAGGTGTTTGTCGTTGTTGATGATGAAAGAGCATAGGCCGCGGTGACGGATGGCCTCGTTTTGACAGAGAGAAGACTGTAAGCTTTACAGTCACGTATTCTGGGTTTTAAGCCGTCGAAACCCAGAAGGCATCCGTGTCATTTTTAGGCCAGTCAATCTAAGATTTGACCCAAAAGAAGTTGCAATAGCAATCGTTCAAGGTTATTTTATGATCCTTAGGGTCATCCAAATAACAGAAAAAAATGATTATCTTCTTCTATCCATCTATCTGTAAATGCACCAAGTCTCTGTCTGTATGTACTGTATGTGTGTGTGTGTGTGTGTGTGTGTGTGTGTGTGTGTGTGTGTGTGTGTGTGTGTGTAATCCACGTAACTCGAGAACCGAGAAATTCCACACGCTCGTTCCACACCACAGTGCCCGGTGTCGAGTCGGTCGGACCCACGGTTGTCCAGAACCGCCCCAAAAAGGCCTCTGCCCCGGGGCTCTGGACCGGGCCCCTGCCCATAGCATCCATATATGGAGCTGGCCTGTTCTGACCTCACAACACTCCATATTTGGAGCATGCCTGACACAGAACTCCATACATGGGCATAAACGGGAGACAGACATAATATCTGGGTGGGGCATTCATTTCCAACTTGCATCGTTCCAAGTCGGCCAGTTGGCCCAACGGGCACCGCTGTAGAGGCTCCAACGCTTAACCCATTCTGGGCGGGAACCCCTTTTGGTGTTAGCATTATGTTATGCTTTAGCTATTGAAAAATAGCAGATCTACAAGCTCGTAGCGCGCCACCGAGTGGCGCGCTACGAGCTTGTAGGTCTGCTATTTTGGAAAAATCGAAAAACCACTGACATAGAAACATAGCTTTTTCAGAAAACTGTCAGGATGTAGAAGACATTTTTAGAATCTGATCTCAGGTCTGATCTGGGTGAGGCATGCATTTCCAACTTGCATCGTTCCAAGTAGGCCAGCTGGCCCAACGGGCACCGTTCTAGTTCTATAAATTGTGGATCATGTTCATCAAATGCAGCGCTAAGATGTAAATGTGGTGTGTGGAGGGCATTAAGCAACTAGTTTACTAGTCGACTAGTAAATCCACTAGTCGACCTTGTTGGTACTAGTTGACTAGTTGATAAGAAAAAAAAAAAAAAAGGTTTTTTATTTTTTATTTTCCCCGATTTGGTAGGCCTCAAGATCAGGTAGATTATAGTTATAGTCACCATGTACACAGTTTTTCAATGTACTACCTATTATGGTTTTTTTTACATAATAGGTAGTTAAACAACTAGTCGACTAGTCGACTAGTAAACTAGGCAACTAGTCAACTAGTAAAAATGACTAGAAGTGAATGCCCTAGTGTGTGCATGGATCAGGTCATCGCTAATAGAAGACACGGCCTTCAGTGATACAACAACAACATCTCATTGACAGGAACATTGTCAAATTCCCCAAACAGCCCTTTTCTCTCTCCCACATATCTCTCTCTCCCTCTATCTCGGTCTCTCTCCGTCTCTCTCTCTCTCGGCCCTCTGCCATTCATGTACACGTTGTGCACGCCGTGCACGCGTGTGCGTGCCTCCAAGAGTGCACAAAAAAAACAACGTGTATGTTTGAGTACAGCCCCGGTGGAACGAAGCAGAGCTCTAGGGCTGAGGAGAGATGAAAACCGCTCTGATTAATTAGAGAGAGACAGAGAGAGAGAGAGAGAGAGAGAGAGAGAGAGAGAGAGAGAGAGAGGGAGAGAGAGAGAGAGAGAGAGAGAGAGAGAGAGAGAGAGGGTGACAGGAACAGAGGCAGACAGTGTCAGAGAGAAACCGACAGAGAGAGAGAGAGATAAGACACCAGAGACATGTACATTGAAATACTGCTGTCAACTTTCAAAAGTATAAAGGGTCTCCTATATGGATGTATTACTATCTCTGACAGAAAATACACAATCTTTTATAGTCTCACAAGATAGTATTACTCAAAGTGTTAATATAACACAGCTCTGTTTACCGTTTATTGTATTGTTTTATCTTGATTGTTTTGTTCCACTTTTGCTTTGGCAATGTAAACGTATGTTTTGCCAATAAAGCTCCTTTGAATTGAATTGAGATAAAGGGGTATATATAGCGAGAGAAAGCAAAAGAGAGAGAATCACAACTCATTGTGATTAATTCTAATAAAGTGGAACTTTATTAGATCCACTTTATATTATTGTTGAATATAAATGTTGTGTGTGTGCAAAACGTTGTAGGCAATCGTGACAATAAGCATCACAGATCTGAACAGAGAGAGATGAGAAATACCTCAGCTTGAGTTATAGGAGCCAGAACTAGCAGTTAGTCCGCGACAGGAATCCGCGATTCCGCGATCGCGGAATTTACCGCCGATTTCAAAGCCGCCCGTGGAATTCTCGACCATCCGCGGAATAGTCAAATGTCGGATGCCCCCGTTTTTACTCCCGGGATTGATAACTGGTCATTTTAGGTTAGGTTAAATCAAGTATTGTTGAATTAGGAATTAGGAATGTTCTCCATGGAATCAAGACTTTTTCTTCGCGGATTCCTGTGGGGACTAAGCAATGTTGTTTTTGGCAGCAAATTTAGATTTTAGTTTAGTCATAGTCTTTTGAATAAAACCTAAATTAGTTTTAGTCATATCTGAACTGAAATGAAATGTTTTAGTGTTAGTCTAGTTTTAGTCGACTAAATAGCATACGATTTTAGTCGACTAAATCTATAGTTGATTTAGTCGACTAAAATGTATTTTGGCGGGCCTTGTGGTGTCGTAATGGCTGATTGTACACTTGCTGAAAATAGCCAATCTACAAGCTCACAACGCGTCGCAGCGTGATGCGTTGTGAGCTTGTAGATCTGCTATTTTCAGCATGCAACAAAGTGTAAAATTACTTTTACTGGATCCCTTGTCCACTAGTCCCTAACATCTAGTTTGTATTTTCTAACATCTAGTTTGTATTTGTTGACAAAACTGTCAGTATATTTAGTCTTAGTCATCATAGTTTAGTTTTCATTTAGTTTCCATTTAGTTTTCGTCAGTGAAAAAAGGTAGTCGACGAACATTTTTCGTCATAGTTTTAGTCGACAAAGTCAACCCTGTCGGGCAGGAAACCTCCTAACTCCAGACTCAAACTTTTTTCTGTTTTTTTTTTACACGCCCTACTTTATCATACTGCAGCGTCACACAAAAGTAGGAAAAGTAGCAGATCTGCAAGCTCAAAACGTTGCGTTTCAAGCTTGTGGATCTACTACCTTTTGCCACTTTTGAATTTGAATCCTGAACAAGTAACAAGTTTTGGACATTCGAGGTTTCCACCCCGACTGAGGCGATTATCTCCCGGGCGAGAGGCACAGCAATGTGCACAAACACAGCAGCATCTTTTTGGCGAGCTAGCCGCCGTGCACAGGGAAAGGACATCCAATCCGCCACAATAAGACCATCACTCATGTCTTATTGTATGTATGCCTGCCTGCCTGGCTGCACCGTCTGCACCGCACTGATCTCGGTACACGGAACTATACTGTGCATACAAACACTTGTTTTTAAGAAAAGAGAAAGAGCATGAATGTATAACATGAGAGAGAGAGAAAGAGATAGAGTGAGAGAGAGAGAGAGAGGTTGACAGGAAGAGATTGGTGGAGGGAAACCGAGAGAGAGAGAATTAAGAGGGAGAAATTAGAATTAATTGGAAGAGAAGTACAGCAGAGCGAGAAAGACATGGGGGGAGAGCGAGCAAACGAGAAGTGGAGAGAGCCAACCGGAATATAATTGCACTGAGACAGCGTGAGGTGAGAGAGAGAGAGAGAGAGAGAGATGCAGCCATCTACAAAGGAACGAGTGAGCTTGAAAGGGTAGAGAGAGACAGAGAAATAAGCGAGCGAGCATGTGAAGCGGCCCGCCGCCGCCGCCGCCCGCCGCTCTCCGAAGCAGCGGTTTCATTGATTCTCTCCAGACGCCAACAGTGGTTCCAGGCTAATCCCATTAGCGAGCGATCACACCCACTTTGACCAGAGTCAATTAGGCAGAGACAGTCACAGATCATTTCCTCCTTAACAAGGGAGACAGCAACACTTTAAAGGAAGACACCACTCAATGTACCGGCCCCTGGACACCAGCTGTGGTGGAGAGAGAGAGAGAGAGAGAGAGAGAGAGAGAGAGAGAGAGAGAGAGAGAGAGAGAGAGAGAGAGAGAGAGAGAGAGAGAGAGACGGAAGCATTTTGTTGACTCGAAGCGCCTCGCGCCTCAAGAGTTATATAGGGCTTAATAAGGAACAAATTACCGAATAGCAGACCCCCAAGCTCACCGTGCTGTGCAACGTGGCCAAGTGTGAGCTTGTAGATCAGCTATTTTGATGTGTATATATACACTTTCACACGCATGAGTGCATGTGCATGTGCGTGTGCGTGTGCGTGTGCGTGTGCGTGTGCGTGTGACGTGTCTGTCCGTCCTACAAAAATGAATTCTAGGGAGAGCTTTGCACCACAAGGGGAAGAGAGAGAGAGAGAGAGAGAGATAGAGAGAGAGAGAGAGAGAGAGAGACATATGTAATGGAGAAAGGGCAGTTTGGGGAATTTGACAATGTTCCTGTCGATGAGAGGTGGAGAAGTAAACCCCATGGTGAACAATTTGATTTGGCAGAATGTGGGAGTGGGAGGGAGAGGGACAGAATGACATGTACCGGTATGGTGTGTGGGCTACAATGACAGGTTACACTGACCCTGGGATGGATTTGGGCCAAATTGAAAATGGAAATTGCATTTGAATCATAGGCAGCTTGAACAGGGAACCTTTTCTTTTTTTTTCTTTTCTCATTTTCTCTTTTCTCATTTTCTCTCTTGGGTGTTGAGGCTACAGGAATTAGTTCCTACACGCCCCCGGGCAAGTTAAGTTTACTGAGGTTAAGGTTAGGTTTCTGGTTTAAGGTGTTTTGTACCATACTATTGTATGAGTACAGAACAAAGAATGTTTGCTTTCGCCATCTTTGTTGAAGAAGAGTCTGGGCAATTAAGATTTAGTCTTACTAGAAGTACTAAAAGTTTCTCAATCTTATATTTAGATTTAGTCTGGCTTAATCTAGTCACCTCTGAGGTAGGTGTCTGGAGGTCAATGAGTTAGCGTTAGGTTTAAGTATAGTTTTCTTGAGGTTAAGGTTAGGTTTAGGTAGTTTTACTGAGGTTAAGGTTTAGGGTTAGGTTTAGGCTGCCAATCGCAGCGCGTCGACTGCACAACCCGTGTAGGATTTGGTATGTCGCAGAACCAATCTGTAGTCCTAGATGACTACAGATTTCTAAGCATTCGATGTATTTACCTTGTGTCTTGCTTGCTCACTGTAAATCGCTCTGGATTAAGAGCGTCTGCTAATTGTCAACATTTTTTTAAAATTGTAAATAGCACACAGGTGGTGCAGTGAGGTTCTGAGAGTGGTGTGAGACGGTCAGAGGGTTCTATACTTACAGTCCAGGAAGCACCATTTGGGAGACAGTCTCTGCGAGGACAGGATCTTGGGTTTGTCCGCTTCCTCCTGGGTGACAGATAGACCAACCACGTTAAAACACTTTTCGTGCCGGCATGTTTTCGGGCACCTTAGTAGACCTTTCCAGGCAAAAAAACTACAAAATGACGTCATTTTGCGGGGCCTTGACCGGCCATTTTAAATCTGGCAGTAAGAGCGCAACCTCTCGGGTCCCCAGGTGGAATCTGTTCTTAAGTAGAAATGTTGTATTCAAGTCAGTACTTAAGTACAAATGTTGTACTTAAGTACAGTACTTAAGTAGAAATGATGTACTTAAGTACATTTACTTAAGTAAATTTACTTAAGTGTCCACCTCTGCGGGTCCCTAACTACTACATTATACTCGGAGTAATCTAGTAAGAGAGTACGTGTGGCGACACAAGCGTTGACTCCCATTGCAACAATGGAACGCGGAGGTGCTCGTTCTATCTCAATGGGATAGTTCCAATGTTTGGAACTATAGCCCATAGGTACCCGCTTTGCGGCGAGATCAAAGTGTGTCGCCACTCTCTTACTTTTTTATTTTATTTTTTTTTTAAATAATTTTTATCCCATGATCAGTTCCTTTCCCCTCCATCAGGCGCCCCGGCTGGCCAGGGGGAGGTAGTTTTAGAGACCAGGATTACTGCATGTTTTTGTGAGGGTACCTACCCTAGGGGACACGGGGAGAACATGCAAACTCCACACAGAAAGGCCCTTTCGCCAACCCCGCCTCGGGTATGGGCACTGATGACGAGGCGGGAACACGCCGCCAGTGCCCACAGCGTCCCCAGCGGGAATCGAACCCAGGACCTTCTAGCTGTAAGGCGACAGCACTACCGACTGTGCCACCGTGCCCCCGCCACTCTCTTACTATTCCACTCGGATTATACTATCTCTTTCTCTCTCTCTCTGCCTCTGACATGGTCGAGGTAGATGGCTGCCCAACATGGTGCCTGCCCTGGGCCTGCCTGATGTTTCTTCCAACTGTCGCAAAACGTGCCTGCTCAGGGTCTCTATGTAAAGCATCTTGAGACAGGTTGTTGTGATTCGACACTTTCAGAGATTAAATTACAACATAAAAAGGACCAATTCAGCTTCAAGTCCAGCAAGATGATATTAAATGACCACAAATAAACAGCACTCTCGCTCTGCGTTTTTCTCAGTCAGTTCAGTCTCCAGTCTGCAGGCCGCCATGCGACTATACACCTTAAAAGGAGAATGCCATGCTAGAAGGCTTTCTTACCTTTATTTGTAGTTGTTACGTCCCCACCCAAAGAGGTCCAGGTGTTATTGTTTGTGCAAAAGTGCATTATTGGGCTATTTCCCCTAATATAACAACTACAAATAAAGGTAAGAAAGCCGTCTAGCATGGAATTCTCCTTTAACATCTGCATTCAGGAGGCATGAGAGGCACCCTCAGGAACAACAATGCTCCAGGGAAGCTGCTCCGTGGCAGACAAGACAGCAGGAGTGGCACTTGGTTCTGAAGCGCTGTCGAGCGCTACCACTACTGGAGCGCTTCCCTCCGTCTGACTCCTCCTGGAGTGGTGTTTGAAACGCTGCTCCTCCTGCTCATCTCCAGTATGCGTTCTGCATAACCCTGTAACACCCGGATTAATTTCTACTTGCAAAAAAAGAGATTTCAACCTTACTACTACTTTTTACTACTAGGGCATTCACTTCTAGTCATAAAAACAATATATATATATATATATATATATATATATATTTTTTTTTTGGGGGAAATAAATATTTGTACATTTAAAAACTGTGTACATTGGTGACTATAACTATAATCTACCTGATCTTGAGGCCTACAAAATCGGGAAAAAAATACTAGTCAACTATAGTCAACTAGTACCAACAACGTTGACTAATGGATTTACTAGTCGACTAGTAAACTAGTCGACTAGTTGCTTAATGTCCTATTTACTACTAGGACTTATCAGAGGAAATTATGTAAAAAAAATAAAAAATAAATAAAGTTTTAATAAATTAATAATTTACATTTGGGGGATATCTTTCACAATAATAAATGTTCTAGACATTCTAATGATCACAAAAAAACATATATTACAGTTATATAGAGTTCAGAGATTTTTAATTTGTGTGAATTTCAGCCTCTGTGGGTGGTATTTTATATGCAAATATCATGACCAATGGCATTGCAATGAACATCAATGATGACGTTTAGGTGAAAAAAACAACTTGTATGTTGTATTATTGCAACGCTGGGTGTTACAGGTGGAGGTACAATCCACTAGAACTAGAGAACATATTACGGCGTGGAACAAACTTCGACAGGCTTCCTCTGTAGACATTTTTAAAGCACAGCTCAAGACCCACTTCTACACCCTTGCTTTTATTTTTTTTGTTATTCATGTCCTCACTGTATTGCATTACTGCTCTTGTTTTTTAATGTTTATGCCTTGCTTTTCTTTTCTTTTTTTTTCTCACTTCATTGCTCTGTAAAGCACTTTGAGCTGCATTTCATGTCATGAAAGGTGCTATACAAATACAGTTTTATTATTATTATTATTATTACTAGCAGTTCCATTTGAATAATTCCATACTTTGCTTTCCCTTTGTTTTGCTCGTGCATGACGATCGCAAAAAAAATGTCAAAATCATGTAAAGTTATAATCGCCCTCCCAAGACATATTCTGCTGACAGGAAGAGATTGTTTTATTTGTTTTTCCTATTATGCCATATGGGTTCCCAGATGGTAGAATCATGACATAAAGCTACTGCAAACGTCTCTGCAATACACAAAACTTTAATAAAATGAGAAGTGGAGTTTTCTTTTAAGCTCCCCAGACATGCCTTGCATCTTGACAAGATACTCGCAGAAATGCAAGGGAATGCTCACTCACTCTCTCAATCTCTCACTATCACTCAGTCTTTCTCTTTTTCTCTCTCTCTCTCTCTCTCTCTCCCCCTCTCGATCATTTCCGTTTCTTGTTTTACTTAAACCCTTATTCTCTTCTCCACATGTCTCTATTATCGTCTCCGTCGGGTGGAGACCTCATTATTTTGTCAAAATTTAAGGGAAAACACAACAAAGCAAACACGTTTCTAAAAATGACAAAATAAAAAAGACAATACTCGACTTCACATTTCTAAAAATAAACAAATCAATCCAGAGTCAGACACAATATCGCACACACACACACACACACACACACACACACACACACACACACACACACACACACACACACACACACACACACACACACACACACACACACACACACACACACACACACACACACACACACACACACACACACACACACACACACACGTCAGCCTGGATATCAGCTGCCCAAAGAGAAAGATAATTGCACACATACAGTAAGTACCGGTTTGTCCCTGTAACTCCGCCTACTTTCGGTTCACATTTAAAATTTCACAAACTGCCAAAAGGCAAACACGCATGTGAACGGAAATGCACTCTCAACAACTCACAACAAGCCACTCGACTGTATTATTAAGAGTTCCACACCACAACAGAAACC
Source organism: Electrona antarctica (assembly GCF_951216825.1). Lineage (NCBI taxonomy): Eukaryota > Metazoa > Chordata > Actinopteri > Myctophiformes > Myctophidae > Electrona > Electrona antarctica. Next base: position 26,840,959 of record NC_136803.1, read on the forward strand.
GTGCATCATGCTTACAATTTAGAGACATATTTATGTACTTCGGCGGGGCGACTTACGAAGAGCACGGCCCGAGTCAACAGTGGCACACGCACGCACGCACGCACACTCATACATACACAGTAGTACACACGCACGCACGCACGCACGCACGCACGCACGCACGCACGCACGCTCATACACAGTAGTACACACGCACGCACGCACGCACGCACGCTCATACACAGTAGTACACACGCACGCACGCACGCACGCACGCACGCTCATACACAGTAGTACACACGCACGCACGCACGCACGCACGCACGCACGCACGCACGCACGCTCATACATACACAGTAGTACACACGCACGCACGCACGCTCATAGACACACAGTACACACGCACGCACGCACGCTCATACACTGTACACACAGTACACACGCACACACGCACGCACGCACGCTCATACACACACAGTACACACACGCAAAACACTATCAATTCACCTACAGTAGCCTTCATGCTTCCACGAAGAGACACACAGGGGAATCAAAGAATCTCTACCGTGATCCACAGAGTGTGTGTGTGTGTGTGCGTGCGTGCGTGCGCACGCGTGCGTGTGTGTGTATTCGTGCCCGTGCGTGTCTGGTAAAGTTATAATCGCCCAAGACATATTCTGCTGACAGGAAAGATTGTTTTATTTGTTTTTCTATTATACCAAGTCAACTGTGCGTCTGTGTGTGTGTGTGTGTGTGTGTGTGTGTGTGTGTGTGTGTGTGTGTGTGTGTGTGTGTGTGTGTGTCTGAGACCCAAACAAGTGGAAAATAGCTGATCTACAAGCTCACAACGTGTCGCTTTTTTACACGTACAAATAAAATACATTCATCAGTGCTGCAGATCAAACAGCAGTGACAAATTAACCCATTCTGGACGGGAACCCCTTTTGGTGTTTTAACTAAGCATTATGTTATACTTTAGCTATTGAAAAATAGCAGACCTACAAGCTCATAGCGCGCCACCGAGTGGCGCGCTATGAGCTTGTAGGTCTGCTATTTTTTAAAAATCGTGAAAATGCGCCACAAATCTTTGAATATATATTCTTTCAGAAGACTTTTTTTTTATTTCGATGTCAGGCCTAAATGGGTTCAGGTCTCAGGTCTCTGAGACCCGATGAAGACCGGCCACCGAGGCAGGCAGGGCGTTACTATTGGGGTCTTTGTCTATAGACGGACATATTTTAGAATCATGCCTGGGGTTCATGTGGTTACGTTGATCCGTTTCCCATCAAACAGCAACAGGAAAACGACGATTTAGAAGGCACTTGTAGAATCGGGTCAGGTCTTAATTTAGGCCTGACGTCGAAATAAAAAACATGTTCGCTCTGAAAGAATATATATTCAAAGATTTGTGCCGCATTTTTACGATTTTTCAAAAATAGCAGACCTACAAGCTCGTAGCGCGCCACTCGGTGGCACGCTATGAGCTTGTAGATCTGCTATTTTTCAATAGCTAAATTATAACATAATGCTTAGTTAAAACACCAAAAGGGGTTCCTGTCCAGAATGCGTTAACTTTACTTTTTGGCTACAGTGTTGTTTTTGGCAGCACATTTTTTGTTTTAGTTTTAGTCATAGTCTCTTGAATAGTTTTCCTTTGGTTCCAGTCACGTTTTTTAGTCACCTGGAATGTCTTAGTGTCTAGTCTAGTTTTAGTCGACTAAAATATCATAAGATTTTAGTCGACTGAATCTACAGTTGATTTAGTCGGAAACAAAATGTATTTTGGCGGGCCCTGATGCCGTCGTAATGACCGTTTTTTACACTTGCTGAAAAAAAGCCGATCTACAAGCTCACAACGCGTCGCGCTGAGGATTGCGTATTTTCAGCATGCAAACCAAGTGTAAAATGATTTATACTGGATCTCTTGTCCACTATAGTCCCCTCCTAACATTTTAGTCTAGTTTTTATTGGTCGACAAAATTGTCGACCAATTGTATATTTAGTCTTAGTTTCAGTCGTCGTAGCTTAGTTTTCATTTAGTTTCCATGTAGTTTTCATTTAGTTTCCATGTAGTTTTCATTTAGTTTCCATGTAGTTTTCATTTAGTTTCCATGTAGTTTTCATTTAGTTTCATGTAGTTTTCATTTAGTTTCCATGTAGTTTTCATTTAGTTTCCATGTAGTTTTCATTAGTTTCCATGTAGTTTTCATTTAGTTTCCATGTAGTTTCATTTAGTTTCCATGTAGTTTTCGTCAGTGGAAAAAAAGTAGTCGACGAACAATTTTCGTCTTAGTTTTAGTCGACAGAATCAACACTGTTTGGCTACAAGGTGTAAGTAAATCGATGTTAAAGGAGAATTCCATGCTAAAAGGCTTTTTCACCTTTCTTGGTAGTCGTTATTGGCTATTTCCCCTACCATAAGCCCTCAATGAATTGCATTGAATTGAATGGGAATTGAATGGGGCTATGGGGTGTTGTGCTAATTCGCTTAGTTCCATCGAAATAAGTAGTAAAGTGTGCCGCTTGGGATATTATTTAGATTATGAAGAGAGGATATATACAAAAAAATAATAATTTTGAGCGATGGAAATAAGCGAATTAGCACAACACCCCATAGCCCCATTCAATTCCCATTCAATTCAATGCAATTAATTTAGGGCTTATGGTAGGGGAAATAGCCAATAAGGAGCTTTTGCACAAAATAACACCTGGACCTCTTTGGTGGGGATGTAACAACTACAAAGAAAGGTAAGAAAGCCTTCTAGTATGGAATTCTCCTTTAACGTTGACTTGACACGTGTCTGTGTGGGTGTGTGTGTGTGTGCGCTCTCTCCCGCACGGCATTCTATATAGACGTCAACTATGTTTGCGTGGCACAGCGACGGCGCGCGCCGCGAGAACTTTGATCTGTGGAGGTATACGGAGTGTTACATCTCCACCTCCACCTTCACCCTCTCTTTGGAATTCATTCACCGGGCCCCTCCCCCCGGGGCCCTCCCATCAATCTCTCTCTCTCTCTGTCTCTCTCTCTGTCTTTGTCTCTATTTCCCCCTCCTCTGCGTCCTCGCTGCTCGTCCGTCTCCCTCCATCGCTACGTTACGACGAGATGAGAGGGAATATCTGATCAAAGGGAGCCGCCTCTAGTCGGATGAGGCATGGGAAAACAGATGAGAAGCAGACCTGACTGTACGTTGGTGTGTGTGCGTGTGAGTGTGCGTGCACGTGCGTGTGTGACATGCATTAGTCTGCTGACCCCCATTTAACCCATTTTGACCTGAGATCAGATTCTAAAAATGTCTTTTGACAGTTTTTTGAAAAAGCTATGTTTCTATGTCAGTCGTTCTTCGTTTTTTCCAAAAATAGCAGACCTACAAGCCTATGAGCTTGTAGATCTGCTATTTTTCAATAGCTAAAGCATAACATAATGCTAACACCAAAAGGGGTCCCCGCCCCAAAATGGGTTAATGGCATTTCAATCTCTGGGACCCCAAATGTATTGTAATATCAATGTTAATTTAACTCTGAGAGTGTACAAAATGGAACCAAAAGCGGGTCCATTTGGTTCCATTTGTACACTCTCAGTCAGAGTTACTCTTATGGGTATATATGGGTCCATTTGGTTCCAAACTATCATTTAGCTGGGGGACCCCCCTGGAACTCCCTCAAGGACCCTGTGGGGGGTCCCCGGACCCCACTTTGGGAACCACTGGTCTACAGGACATCTGCACATGTCTAAAGTGACTCAATGTAAGGACTTTAAAAACGCCTTATTAACACCTTTTCAATGTGTCAAAATTAATCAACAAACTATATACCATGAAAATGGTCAAACAATGTCAAATGTGTGTGTGTGTGTGTGTGTGTGTGTGTGTGTGTGTGTGTGTGTGTGTGTGTGTGTGTGTGTGTGTGTGTGTGTGTGTGCGTGTGTGTGTGTGTCTGTGTGCGTGTGTGTGTGTGTGTGCGTGTGTGTATGTGTGTGAGAAAAGGGAACTAAATAAATAAACCTTGTTGTGCTATGTGCGTTAAATAAATGTTGTGAGGTGTGTGTGTGTGTGTGTGTGTGCGTGCGTGCGTGCGTGCGTGCGTGCGTGTGTGCGTGCGTGGCCACGAGACCACAACCCGGCCCTCGCTGATTGTGTTTGCTCGTTTCATGAGCCTGCTCGTTCCGTGACACAAAAACATCGCCCTCGTTTTAGAAAAGGTTTTCGAGGCAATTCTCGCCTTTATTGAAAGGTCACGGGGTCACGATGTACAGTACAGAGAGAGAGAGAGAGAGGGGGGGGGGGTGTGACAGGAGGGCGGGTTACGGGTTTGAGAGGAACCGTACGTGTGTCCGTGTGTGGTCGTGTGTTGAAGAATATAATACCGACCGATTGATCCGACAGGATGCTCCCGTGACCCCTTTTTTAGGGACAACATTGATCCCCTGTAAGAGAATCCTCTCTCTCGGCTGACCACCGGCAATATAGAGGTCTAAGACCCCCACCCCCCCACACCCCCCCCACCCCAAAAAAAGAAAAGTCGATACGACTGGAAGGGAACTCAATTCGAGTCAATGCGCGGGGGGGGGGGGGGGGGGGGAATGTTTCATAGTGTTCTGTGGGTCGAAAGGCTGACACGGACCCTCAGTAAAAACAACAAGGCTGTGTAGCTGAGATTTAAATAGTGAATAGTGCTGTGGTGTTTTGGTTTTTCCATACTTTAAGCTTGCCATTTTATGGGCTTTGCGGTTTTAAGTATCGCTTCTGTGTGTGTGCGTGCGTGCTTTGTTTAATGCTTATATGTCAGTGCAGTCATGCTGTGAGCTTCGCAAACCCTCTGAGAGAGCATGTTGTCTTATAGCTGCGGCTTGCGGGCCAGGGCATACGTCCAAATTTAACCCATTCTGGGCGGAAACCCCTTTTGGTGTTTCAAGCATTATGTTGTAATTTAGCTATTAAAAAATAGCAGATCTACGAGCTTGTAGGTCTGCTATTTTTGAAAAATCGTGAAAATGTGGCGCAAATCTTTGAATATATACTCTTTCAGAGCGAACGTTTTTAACGCTTCTAGGGGGGGGGGGGTCCCTGGAACAACATTTTCAAATGGGGGTCGGTGGCCAATTACATATATTTTTGGGGGTCCTTGACATGAAATATTGAGAACCACTGATACAGAAACATGAGGTATTTCAGAAAAACTGTCAGGCCTAAATGGGTTAAGTATCGCTTCTGTGTGTGTGTGTGTGTGTGTGTGTGTGTGTGTGTGTGTGTGTGTGTGTGTGTGTGTGTGTGTGTGTGTGTGTGTGTGTGTGTGCGTGCGTGCGTGCGTGCGTGCGTGCTTTGTTTAATGCTTATATATGTCAGTGCAGTCATGCTGTGAGCTTCGCAAACCCTCTGAGAGAGCGTGTTGTCTTATAGCTGCGGGCCAGGCGGGCATACGTCCAAATTTAAAGCATAATTATGGAGATTCCACGGGAATTTACTTGGACATCTTTTCTGCTCCGTCTGTTTTGTTCCTCCCTTGGTCTGAAAAACGTACACTTTGAACACAATCAGACAGATATACTGCACTAGCAGCTCCTAACCTATTTTGACCCGAGATCAGATTCTAAAAATGTCTTCTACATCCTGACAGTTTTCTGAAAAAGCTATGTTTCTATGTCAGTCGTTCTTCGATTTAAAAAAAAGTAGCAGACCTACAAGCTCGTAGCGCGCCACTCGGCGGCGCGCTATGAGCTTGTAGATCTGCTATTTTTCAATAGCTAAAGCATAACATAATGCTAACACCAAAAGGGGTTCCCGCCCAAAATGTGTTAAGAGCTCCGCAAAGTTCTTTGTCCTCGCCAGACGGCTGTTATTTCACTTTCAAACAAAGTTTGGGGTAATTTCTTTATCGTCTCATTCACTATTGTATTGATTCAGCATTTAGATATTTGATATACGTTTTATCAGACATGCCCCCCCCCCCCCCCCCCTCCCTTCCTACACGCGTTCCCCTGTGTGTCTCTTGAGCACGGCGGTAAAAATCACACGACAAAGCGGTTCCAGCGTCAACACCACCAACCTGCACCGCCAAGCATCTCGAGGAGGGACGGACAAAGCAAAAATCCTGGAGAGGAAGAGGAGGAAGATGAGGAAGAGGAGGTCCCAAGCATCAGCGACCCCGAATGTTCTCTAACACAGGGGTTCTCAACGTTTTTGGCCGGGGACCCCCGGAAATGCTTTGGCAATGTCTCGGGACCCCCGCCCCGCCCCCTCCCGACCCCCAATATAAATTGACTGCTACAATAACCTTAAACCATTTTGGGCGGGAACCCCTTTTGGTGTTTTAAGCATTATGTTATAATTTAGCTATTGAAAAAAAAAATCATTTTTTTTTTTTTTTTTGAAAATAATTTGGGGACCCCCTAAAATAATTTGGCGACCCTCCGAGGGGTCGCGACCCACGGGTTGAGAACCCCTGCTCTAACACACAGTGGTTCCCAAAGTGGCGTCCGGGGACCCCCCCAAGGGGTCCTTGAGGGTCCCCACCTAAATGATAGTTTGGAACCTCTGAGAAACTCTGAGAGTGTACAAATGGAACCAAATGAACCCTTATGGGTCTGTAACTATGAGAGTGTACCAAATGGAACCAAATGGACCCTTATGGGTCTGTAACTATGAGAGTGTACCAAATGGAACCAAATGGACCCTTATGGGTCTGTAACTCTGAGAACCAGATTTGCCCGTAAACCTCAAGTTTAGCGGACATATACAGTAATATACATGGGTATTCCATGCTTTTTGCGCAGTGATAATTAGTGTCAATTTGGGGGTCCTTGACATGAAACCCACTTGGGAACCACTGCTCTAAACAAACACACATGGTTTTCCAAGTGGGGGGCCGGGCCGGGTGGTGGTCTTACCTCCTGTAGTCTCTCTATGTGAGCTCTGCACGTCTCCAAGTCACTGTCTCCAGGAACCACGATCAGCCCCAGCGGGATGGCTGCACAGAGAGAGAGAGAGAGAGAGAGAGAGAGAGAGAGAGAGAGAGAGAAAACAATTATGAATAAAGGGAACATTTCATCGCATAGTTTATCGACATCAATGGAGTGAGATAGATATGAAGTGAAAGTTGATATGTCTGACTGTAACAGCCGTTGGCTGTTTATGTTTGATTAATGGTGATAAATGTATAGAGCTGATGCTATCATATCTATATATATTTATTAGTAGGCTTGTTTAGCAGGTACTAGGTTATTGTTTATTGTTTATTGAATGGATCCCCATTAGCTGACGCCGGGGCGACAGCTAATCTCCTGGGGTCCATATAAAATACATACAAAAAGTACATAAATACATAATTACAAATACATTCAACAAGATTAAATACATGAAAATACATAATTACAATTTATTCTATAAAATGAAATGCAACATAATAAGAATAACATTAAGGTCATGTGGTCAGCTGTAACAAGTGTTCCTTTAAAGCATATTTGAAAGATAATTGACTTTGTGTTATATTAATGTGAGGTGGTAACATGGGATGCCTATTATGTTGCCTGGTACTGTGTGTGTTGCTTCTGTCCCCTGCAGGTGCTGAGGGTTATGTCCTTGAGTGGCTGCCTTGATGAGGGCCTGGTGTGGAACCAGGTCAGCCCTCATTGGCCAAGCCGGTCATGGGATGCACTGAGGCCTCAGTGCGTCTGCCATAAAATACATTCTATACCTGGACTTCGGGGTGGGGACACTGCTGCGTGTGGTGTGGGAGCACTCCAGCGTGTGGCCTTCCCTCCAGCCTGACTGCTTATGTGTTTCATGTCAGGTTTAGTTGTAGTTCCATTTGTCTGTCTGTTAGGTTGTGTTTGTTCCTCTGTTCCACTTCATTCAGTCATGTAAGTCATTCCATAATTCTGGGCTCACAGAGCCATTCTGTCCATCATTTCTTCATGCACTAAGCCACTTTGTAAGTTAAGAAGTTATTTGTTGAACTGAGTATTAAAGCAGATACTCTTTTATGAGCCGTGTTGTTCTTTCATACATGTTACGGGCAGTAAAACCCCTAGACTTGAACAGTTCGTAACACTGACTGAAAGCGACCTATAGGGGAAAACAGGAGAGCTGTACTAAGTCTGTAAGGTGTTCCAAGTGTGCAGGGCTTCACAGCACTTGAAAGCAGATTTTGCTAACTAAAGGTGCGTTCGGAAATGCGCAACCGGGAGCGCACTCGCCTATTAGTTTGCATTGCACAGTGCGCTCAGTGCGCCATTTCCGAACGCGCCCAAAGTGGAGTGGATTTATTGTAAAACTCACACATGGTTTGAAGACACAACAAGGTTGTGTCATCAAACCATGTGACTCCCATTGGAAATGCATTGAGGCGTCCATGACACACAGAAGACACTGGACACAAGTATGTCTTAGGTGTGATTGAGGCCTAAGGGTACGGTGTGTCATCATCATCATCAGTGATAGTCTGCAGGTGTGTGTGTGGATGTGATAGACGTCCACATACATACCACAGTAACAAGTCAGCTAGCTTAACTTAGTACTGTTTGTAACTGTAACTG
>NC_136803.1:26849670-26872345 GCF_951216825.1 Electrona antarctica
CACACAGAGACGTTGTGCATTAATCCAATATTGACCTGAGATCAGATTCTAAAACTGTCTTCTAAATCCTGACAGTTTTCTGAAAAAGCTATGTTTCTATGTCAGTCGTTCTTCAATTTTTCAAAAATAGCAGACCTACAAGCTCGTAGCGCGGCACTCGGTGCCGCGCTATGAGCTTGTAGATCTGCTATTTTTCAATAGTTAAAGCATAACATAATGCTAACACCAAAAGGGCTTCCCGCCCAAAATGGGTTACTTTTATAGACTAGACCTGTACGTGCCCCGTCGGCCACCGGCCTGCTTGAGAACGATGCAACTTGGGAACCTAATAATACCCGTTGTCAACTTGTCATAGCACCCGTTTTAACTGTCTGTCTGTGTCCCTTTTGTGCCCACATACTGTATATGGAGATCTCTGTATCTGTCTGTCTGTCTGTCTGCCTGTGTCTGAAGAGTGCAAACCAAGGGGCCAGTGAGGCACTAGAACGTTGAAGCTCTGGGCCCTAGTGGTAAGAGGAGGGACTACAGGCGGACCCGTGGATTCATGACCGGGAAACCCCGTGCAGCTGGGCTTTAACATTGAGCGCTCGGTTGCACTTCCGCATTTGACCACCAAAATGTGGTGGTCAAATGCGGAAGTAGACGTTTTGAGACGGTCCTTCCGGGTGCTTCAAAACGCCACTGAGCAACTTCCACTGACATGAATAGCGGAGGGGGCGGAGCTTCGCGCCAGATCAGTCTCTATCCTTTTATATACTCTATGGTGCAAACTGATTGTGAAAAGTGGCCTGGTTAAGTAATCAATTTGCAGGTGTGGGGTTGCCATGGCAATCAATTGGCTGAGGCAGAGGCTGGGAATTGCACAGGTGAGGGGACTTAGGCTGATTAGGCCCACTGGCAGAGCCTGAGCAGAGCCTTTTTGTGGTGGTCCTGGAGAACCTATGGGTCCGACCGACTCGATACCGGGCACTGCACTCCCTGTGGGGGTGTGGAACGCGTGTCGAACGTGAAGTCGGTGGGGCGAACGGTTCTCGAGTTACGTGCATTACAACCGTACACGCACACGCACGCAGAGACGTGGCGCATTTCTAGTAGGATAGATAAATATATTTTTAAAGCGAAAATGATCAAATCATATCTTTGCTTCTGGAACTGAACATAATATTTTGAGGTGGTGCTTGACATGAAAAGGTTTGAGCGGCACTGACGTGCGGCGGCTCAAGAATATAAAAAGAGTCTGCACACCCATTTCTTCTCCCAGATATATCTTAACACATTTTGGGCGGGAACCCCTTTTGGTGTTTTTTTTTTAATGTTTTTTTTTTGCGGCTTTTTTTATGGAGGGACAGACAGTAGGCTGACAGGAGGTGGGGAGAGAGATGGGGGGGAAGACATGCAGTGAGGGCCGTCGGGATCGGGAGTCGAACCCGCGGCACACTGCCAGACTGGATTACCAGCCAAGGTGCCTGGACCACTGAGCCATGGCCCAGGCCCCCCTTTTGGTGTTTTAAACATTATGTTATAATCTAGCTATTGAAAAATAGCAGATCTACAAGCTCGTAGCGTGCCACCGAGTGGCGCGCTACGAGCTTGTAGATCTGCTATTTTAGAAAAATCGTTCAAATGTGGCGCAAATCATTGAATATATATTTCAGAGCGAACATTTTTAACTAAAATATTTGCTTCTGGGAAGTCCCTGGAACTACATATTTTGAGATGGGGGTCCGTGGCCCAATATAGATTATTCTGGGGGTCCTTGACATGAAAAAGGTTGTTTTTCAGAATTTTTTTTTGATTTAGAAGCCTTTTTTTATCGACGTCAGGCCTAAATGGGTTAAGTGGTAACGTTTCGAGCCATTACCACTTGAAGTATAAAAGATATATCTGGGAGCAGAAAATTGCGGGACACTTTTATTCTTGAACTATCTCTGTTTCTGATCCGGCACACAGCCTAATAGGTTGTAGCCGTGCGTGTCCTTTTGACTGCTTTTCAGCCTCCTTTGCCACTGATAAAGCAAAGGTTTTTCAGACAACTGTTTTAGAAAAACGTGTGCGACCCATCACCTTTCTTACAATGTTGACTTGAACGGGTAACTAAGTAAAATAGGGTCAGAGCGCGGTGGTCACAAGGAAAATTATCTGTTGAGGAAACTGATTTAGGTCGGGGCACGGTGGCACAGTCGGTAGTGCTGTCGCCTCACAGCTAGAAAGGTCCTGGGTTCGATTACCGCTGGGGATGCTGGGGGTGGGGGTTGGCGAAAGGGCTTTTCCTGTGTGGAGTTTGCATGTTCTCCCCGTGTCCCCTAGGGTAGGTATACCCTCACAAAAAACATGCAGTAATCCTGGTCTCTAACACTACCTCCCTCTGGTCAGCCCCGCCTGACGGAGGGGAAAGGAACTGGTTCGGAATAACGTGTTCCTTCCACGCGCTACGTCCAATCGGGGAAACTCCCCCCTGTCAGGTGAAAAGAAGCAGCTTGGACTCCTTATGCATAGAAGGAAGCATGAGGTCAGTCCACTGACGACCCTCCCAGGTTCGCAGAGGAAGTGTAGCGCCCAGGATTACATTAGATCATATATGTCAAACTCAAGGCCCGGGGGCCAAATCAGGCCCGTGAATGAATTATCTTTGGCCCGTGGGATGATATTTAATTAGTATTAGAACTGGCCCTCTGGTATATTGCACGGACCACCATAATACTACAAGTCCGACAATTCACTGCGAGTGCATTGGCACATATCACATACTATGAAAGCAGTGCTTGGTGAGGATCATAGAACAGGAAACTGAGCTTAATAATAATGCATTTTCAGTTTTAAATGCATTTACTTTTTTGCTGTTTGCCTGGGACGTCCTCATGACCGTGGTGCCCGTGTGTTGAAACACAGTCCGGCCCTCGACCTCGACCGATTTCTTTATTTTGGCCCACTGTGTATTTGAGTTTGACATCCCTGCATTAGATAATTGACGCTGGGTGAAAAAATGGGTTGCAAAATCGTGGGATAAAAACTTTAATTAGCACACATTTTCACAAAATATTACTCATTTTTCTCTGTACCTCCCCAGGAACCCCTAAAAACCTGGAGGTCTGCAGTGCAGACCTCCCACTTAGAGAAGCAGTGAGCTAAAAAACATGAAAAAGCCTGAGACATATTGACAAACACACAAAACAGATTCCAGCAGAAAGTGAGCCCACGCGGGCAGATACAACTGTAGAGCATCAACGACGCATAATGTGAAATGTTTTTTTTACAGATACTTTTGGAAGTACTTTTGACGCTGTTTCTTTCAACCCGACCACCTTCATCTCTGCCTCGCCGCCTTATTAGTTGCGACGGAAACAAAACAGGAAGCATGCAGCCTGTGCTTCCCGGATTAATTTATCATCAATTTATCATCCCTGTCGAGTGGAAAGCTGTATGTCCAAAGCTGTTGCTTTTCAGGAAATGGAAAAAAGGAGCTGTGTTACGAATGATTAAATGTACAATGCTTTGTGCCGCAAGGAGGCATTGTTTTTTTTGTTTTTGTTTTTCAGATTATTAAAGTACAGAATGTAAGCTTTCATGTGATGAATCATTCATTGAAATTGGAAAATATTTGAAGGAGATATGACCAATTTAAACTGGTTGGACCATAATACCCATGGCTTTAGAAAAGGCCCTGTTATGGATATTCAGAACATTTTATGAAAGAAGCGAAGAAAAAAAGAAAGAAGTTGAAATATGGAGATAAGAGGTTATACTTTTGGGTACTCATGGAGAACAGTGGCTCCGGAGAACAGTGTTTATTTTAAAACTCGCAGCGGCATTCGTTTGAAGCCAGGGAAGGCTGGTGGCAAGCGGCGCGGCACTGCCGCCAAACGCGCGCGCGGGGTTGGAGGAGCAAAGTCATCTATCTGGGTTGTTCACACATCAGACGGGACCGCTTGCGCTGCTTGACTGTTGATAGTGTTGTGCCACAAGCTCCTCACGTTCCTAGTCCCTCCCCTGCACGACATCATAGGGCAAGGGCCGGGCGTCTTCCTCAGCCAGCAGCCAGCACAGGTGGGGCTGATTCCAATCAGCCCAGCTGCTCCACAATCACCATCAGAGGCTGCCAATATAAGCTGCTGAGAGCCGGCGCCCGACGCTTGGACGTTGACTACTGTGGTTAGTGTTACCGGCAGTTAGATTCAGTTCCTAGCGTACTATTAGCGTTGTGCATCTTGTAGATCTTCTATTTTGCTTTTGAGAGTTTTCCTGTGTTTTCCTGCTGTTTTTTGTCCTAACTTTGTCCCTCTTTTTGTTCCAGGCTCCCTCCACAAACCCAGTGTCTCCCAGCTCCACCGCTCCTTCCAGGATTCCTCTCATGCTCCTAACAAACCAAGTTCGCAACAGATAGGCTGCTATCGGTGCCAGTTCCGGAGGATCCGGCCTTGCAGGCATTTCCAGGGGTTTTAGAATAGTGGAGGGTTACGTCTCGGTCTTTAGTCGATTCTGTACGGGAACCCCCTTTTGGTGATTTAAGCATTGTCATACTTTATAGCTATTGAAAAATAGCAGATCTACAAGCTCGTAGCGCGGCACCGAGTGCCGCGCTACGAGCTTGTAGGTCTGCTATTTTTGAAAAATCGTGAAAATGCGGCACAAATCTTTCAATATTCTTTCAGAGCGCACGTTTTTTAACTCAAATCTTTGCTTCTGAGGGGTTCCTGGAACAACATATTTTCAATGGGGGTCGGCGGGCCAATTACATATAATTTTTGGGGTCCTTGACATGAAACATTGAGCACCACTGATATAGAAACATGGGTATTTCAGAAAACTGTCAGGATTTAGAAGACTTTTTTTTTTTACGTCAGGCCTAAATGGGTTAGTGATGGCTTCAGTTCATACTCACAGATATTTGACTTGACAGATTTGGGTTGGGGTTGGGGAGGGGATTTGAGTGGAGTTCAGGAGAGATTCGATTTAGGACACTCACAACAAGTTCAATGCCTCTAGTAGGAATCCCTTTAGGCCACAGATTGGGCGGCAGTGGCTCAGGGGGTAAAGTAGCCTCGGGAAACCTAGACGTTTTTATTTCCAGGGAGAAAAAAAAAAGTCTGGGGCCGAGTTCACTTCAATTCGGCATAGAGTAGCGCAAACGTTGCTCATTCTCTGCTGATTTCTGATCGTCTGCACCTTTGTTAAATTGACGCACACACGTACACACACACACACACTCCTCTCTCTGTCGCTCTAATGAATTAGTCTCATGTCCAGCAGCTGTGCCATAGAAAGCATAGGTGAGTTCTATTCTAGGGGTAGAGAGACCCCAGTTCAAACCCGGGCTCCCCCAGAGTTAGTGTCGAAGTGTCCTTGAGCAAGACACTGAACCCCTAATTGCTCCCAATGTGCAGGTTGGTGCCTTGCATGGTTTCCTCCGGCATCGGTGTCAATTGTCAATTGTAATTATTTGTGTGACAATTCATCGTCAACTTAAATGTATAATTGTGACAGTCAATGGCAGTCTGAAGCATCAGTCTGTGAGTGTCTCCAGGGCAAATGCAAACCACTATACCAGAGTGCCTAATTAGATGTATAAGACAAGAAACCACATTTGCAAAGTTTGGGTTGGCCACAATATACGAGTCCGACCCGCACGCGCACGCACGCGCACGCGCACACGCGCACACGCACACGCACACGCACACGCACACGCACACACACTTCTGTTCCGCACGTGCTTTCTCAGTGCACACAGTGGCACCTTGTGGTGAACATTAAGAACACACATAATGTGCGTGTGTGGGGGGGGTGTCTATTGTAAATAAAGCGCCAAGTCAAAGTGTGAGCATAATTGGACTGGAGAACAAAGGAAAGACAGCGGAATGGGTATGGGGTAGAAGAGAGAGAGACACAGAGAGAGAGAGAGAGAGAGAGAGAGAGAGAGAGAGACACAGAGAGAGAGAGAGAGAGAGAGAGAGAGAGAGAGAGAGAGAGAGAGAGAGAGAGAGAGACACAGAGAGAGAGAGAGAGAGACAGAGAGACAGAGAGAGAGAGAGAGAGAGAGAGAGAGAGAGAGAGAGAGACACAGAGAGAGAGAGAGAGAGAGACACAGAGAGAGAGAGAGACAGAGCTCAGCCCTAGGCTGAGCTCACACCTTTCATGCAATTCTCGTGCTCATGTTGTGTCATGGCCGCCCAGCGGCCCAATGCATTTCCAATGGAGGTCACATGGTTTGACCCAACATTGTGTTGTGTGAGGGGGAGGGGCGCAGTCGAAACGCCCCTCCCCCTCACACAACACAATGTTGGGTCAAACCATGTGACCTCCATTGGAAATACATTGGGCGGCCATGACACAACACAACAAGCATCCAACGAGCATCCAACGAGCACGAGAATTGCATGAAAGGTGTGAGCTCAGCCCTAGGGTGCACTCACACGGTTCATGCAATTCTCTGTGCTCGTTGGGTGTTGTGTCATGGCCGCCCAGCGGCCCAATGTATTTCCAATGGAGGTCACATGGTTTGACCCAACATTGTGTTGTGTGAGGGGGAGGGGCGCAGTCGTCCGCCCCTCCCCCTCACACAACACAATGTTGGGTCAAACCATGTGACCTCCATTGGAAATACATTGGGCGGCCATGACACAACACAACAAGCATCCAACGAGCATCCAACGAGCACGAGAATTGCATGAAAGGTGTGAGCTCAGCCCTAGGGTGCACTCACACGGTTCATGCAATTCTCTGTGCTCGTTGGGTGTTGTGTCATGGCCGCCCAGCGGCCCAATGTATTTCCAATGGAGGTCACATGGTTTGACCCAACATTGTGTTGTGTGAGGGGGAGGGGCGCAGTCGTCCGCCCCTCCCCCTCACACAACACAATGTTGGGTCAAACCATGTGACCTCCATTGGAAATGCATTGGGCCGCTGGGCGGCCATGACACAACACCCAACGAGCACAGAGAATTGCATGAAAGGTGTGAGCTCAGCCCTAGGCTGAGCTCAGACCTTTACTGCATTGCTGTATGCTTGTTGGATGAATGTTGTGTAGTGGCATGGCCGCCCCAATGCATTTCCAATGGAGGTCACATGGTTTGACACAACATTTGTGTTGTGTGAGGGGGAGGGGGCAGTCGAAACACAGCTGAAAGCCATACAACAGACCATGTGACCTCCATTGGAAATGCATTGGGGCGGCCATGACACTCACAACGCTGTAAAGGTCTGAGTGAGGCCTAAAACATTGATGCATGCTTGTTGTATGAATGTTGTGAGTGTCATGGCCGCCCCAATGCATTTCCAATGGAAGTCACATGGTTTGTAGTCCACATTTTGGACTACAAGCTGTTGTATGGCTTTCGGCTGTGTTTCGACTGCACCCCTCCCCCTCATACAACACAAATGTTGTGTCAAACCATGTGACTCCCATTGGAAATGCATTGGGGCAAGCTGTGTCACACCCTTTGTATACAACAAGCATACAGCAATCTGTTGCGACTGTGTGAGTGAGGCCTTACTTCTATACAATTACTGTATTTGAAAACTTTAGTTACTAGTTACTTTGGCGATTAAAAATTTGATTAGAAGACATACATTAACCACTTCAACTCTATCAATTTCGGCCATTTGAAAATAGCCGATCTACAAGCTCACGCAACGCATTGTGAGCTTGCAGATCGGCTATTTTAAAAAGATTTTGTACACATTTTGAACTTGTGAAATGGGACATTCTGCAATATGAGTACTTTTACTTTTAGTACTTTAAGTACATTTTGATGCTGATACTTTTACTCAAGTACATTTTCAATTCCGTACTTTTACTTGTAACAAAGTACTTCTAAACTGCAGTATTGGTACTTTTACTTAAGTAAAACAATTGAGTACTTTTTTCCACCACTGAACAATAGGGCCATCATCACACGGCTATAGCACTCTCAATATCACGTGACACTGATCGTCCTCTGTGTCGCTTCTTCAACCTCATGCCATCAGGACAAAGGTATAGAACCTTACCATGGAAAAAGGTCTGTTTCAGTCCCCTATCAGCCATCCCGGCATTAAACAAACTGCCCCCGCCGATAGGATGGTTCTGTACACAGTGGGGACCTCATGTTTTTGTATTGTCTTGGTGTAATGTTTTTTCTGTACTATGTGTTGTTTTTGTTGTTGCTGTTGAACAGACCTGTGAAGATGAATATCCTTTGGGACAATAAAGATTATTATTATTTGAGTGTGCGTTTGGTGTGTGTGTGTGTGTGTGTGTGTGTGTGTGTGTGTGTGTGTGTGTGTGTGTGTGTACTTAGTTTAGACTAGTCATTGGTTAGACATGGGTTAACATTCAGTGCCACCTGGTGGACACCAGTTTTGGCCCTCGTTGCCACCGAAACCCATTAAAAATAAAAGAAAGAAAATGTAATTCTATTGTGCATGTCATGTGAATGTCATCACCTGCACACCAGATTAGAGGAATTTTCAAAATATGGATAAAACAAAAAATAATTAAAAAAAAAAGGCGTCCATAGGCGTCACGTGGCACTCTGGGACATAAAGGGGAGGCGTCCAAAGGCGTCACGTGGCATGGAATGGGTTAAGGTCAGGTTTAGGTGTGCTGCCCCGTGGGAGGTTAGGTTTAGGGTGAGGGTTTGAGATAGGTTGTAGTTGTAGGACTAATGACTGGTCTAACCCAATGACTAGTCTAAACCAAAAACTGTCTAAACTAAGTACTGCACCTGCGTGCGTGTGTGCGTTGCGTTGCGTTGCGTTGCGTGCGTGCGTGCATGCGTGCGTTGCGTTGCGTTGCGTGCGTTGCGTGCGTGCGTGCGTGCGTGCGTGCGTGCGTGCGTTGCGTTGCGTTGCGTGCGTTGCGTGCGTTGCGTGCGTGCGTGCGTTGCGTTGCGTGCGTTCCGTACATGCTTGCCGTAGCTTCTCCTTGTCGTAGTGCAGAGCCTCGTAGTCGTGCATGCTGATCCTGCTCACTCTGATCCTCAACCTCTCTGGAACAGGCTGCTGGCTGCAGACAGACAGACAGACAGACAGACAGACAGACAGACAGACAGACAGACAGACAGACAGACAGACAGAGAGTACATCAGATGTGATGAGATGCACGTCAACAAGTTGAACTGTTCTGATGCCGTCATTGTGGTAATGCACTCCCCGTTGCAAACAGAACTGCAGTATCACTCCCAATCTTCCGCCGTAGTCTGAAGACCCACCTTTTCAGACTCCATCATGGCCCATAGCACTTATCCTATCCCCTTAGATAGCACTTTTTAGACTTAGATAGCATTTGAAACAGACTTATAGCATGTCATGTAGACAGCACAATAATTGCATTGTATGTAGTCATAGCACATCATAGTACATATGTATAGCATAGTATAGTATATATGTATAGTTAATATGTATAGTGTCATTATATAGATATGTTCTAGTTACGTTCTTAGCTTACGCATGTTTCTTGATAAATGCATTTTATATATGTGATGTATTCCCATACTTTTGTTCTTGCCTAATGTAAGTCGCTCTGGATTAAGAGCGTCTGCTAAATGCCTAAATTGTAAATTGTAATTGTCATTGTGGTAATGCGGTGTCATTGGCAGGCTCAGCGACGCCAATTAAATCAGTAGTTCTCACACTTCCAAGATTTCCAGATGAACAAAGCTTGCGCATCCCGGATTAAATGGATTGAAGTTGTGTTTGTGGTAGAGAGACATACTTTGACATTTTTAACGCACAAGCATTCTTATACATGATCTTCACCATAGTGATCTATTTCATGTGCCTATAAATCCTTTGTTTAGAACCAAAAATTCAGAGTTCGAGTCAGATCAAATAAATAGTTTTAAGACAAATAATTTGCATTGTTCCAGTCAAGAAACAAGGCACGGGCCATAGCTTGATGCTTCGCTGACCCCTCCCACTGGCTTAGCCGTCAGACAGCTACGCAACAAATGCAGAGAGAAAAGCACTAATTAGAGCTTTTTGGCTAATTAAAGAAACGCGCCTACACACGTCACTTGTAAATACAAGCACTCACACAGGAACAGTGGTGGGAAAAGTACCAATACTGCAATTTAGAACTATTGGAAGTATTGGAAATTAGAAATACTCAAGTACAAATACCTCAAAATTGTACTTAAGTACAGTACTTAAGCAAAAGTACTTAGTTACTTTCCACCACCACACAGGAAGACAAAGCGCCAATGTACACACACATACTGAGAGACAGCATGCACGCATGCATACGCGCACGTGTCACGACTCTCTCACACACACACACACACACACACACACACACACACACACACACACACACACACACACACACACACACACACACACACACACACACACACACACACACACACACACACAGGAGAGAGAGAGAGATAGAGACAGAAGGCAAGCGGCCTGCTGTTTTGATCTTTAATTAGCAGTATTTACAACACCTGGGTGTGATTTGCTACAACTTCAAGCCATTGAAATTAATGGATGGGGATAGAACATTCTAACATGACTCCGCCAGATTGCGGCAGTATTGAGTTCACAAGTTCCCTCCTCCTGCCTGGATCTGGTCTCATGATATCTCCATAATAATTTCGAGTTGTAGTCCTGTTAGCTTGTGTTTACATTTGCACTGTGGCAGCGCTTTAATACGCCATCAGTATCGCGTTGATCCCGCCCTCTAGCGGCCGCGTGCGTCTTGTCTCCGGTCAGAAACGGTCCGGAGTGCATCGTCTCTGCTCGAGAGGCACCAGATGGGTAACCTGACTCCGCCAGATGGGGCAGCAGAGAGTACACTGGGTTCCCCCCTCCTGCTCCCATCTGGGAACTCTCAGGCAGACTTGATGCCCGGCCACAAAACGGCCTGGCCAATCAGCAGCAGCTAGAGCGGGATAGCTGCTGATGGGAGCAGGAGGAGGAACTCACTGCTGCCACCAGCTGGTGGAGTCAGGTTAATAATATTCCTCTAGTTCATATTAGGGCATTAAGCAACTAGTCGACTATTCAACTAGTCGACTAGTAAATACACTAGTCGACCTTGTTGGTACTAGTTGACTAGTTGATAAGAAAAAGGTTATTATTATTATTTTTTTGTAGGCCTCAAGATCAGTAGATTGTCCCATTTAGGCCTGACGTCGAAATAAAAAAAATAAGTCTTCTGAAAGAATATATTTTTTCACGATTTAAAAAAAAAATAGCAGACCTACAAGCTCGTAGCGCGCCACTCGGTGGCGCGCTATGAGCTTGTAGATCTGCTAAAGTATAACATAATGCTTAGTTAAAACACCAAAAGGGGTTCCCGCCCAGAATGGGTTATAGTTATATTTTTTTTACATAGTAGGCAGTTAAACAACTAGTCGACTAGTAAACTTAGGCAACTAGTCGACTAGTAAAAATGACTAGAAGTGAATGCCCTAGTTCATATGAAATAAACCCAACAAAGGCACCCCTTACGAGAAATGACGTGTGAGTGTGAGGGGGGAAATTAAAAAAGCATCTGTCAAAGTGAATAAGCATTGTGCAGCAGTTGTATCTGGTGTTTGACCCGTAAATGTAACCTTCTTCTGATCAGTGACTGGGATCTAATGATGTGTTGCGCTTGCTTTCTGTGCGGATGCAAATGAAAGCGATTCAAAATGGCCCTTACTCGTTGAGGTGTGGCAGTGACGTGCGCCGTTTGGTTTTCTGGACCATGTTGGCCTGGTTTCTGAGGCTGATGTGGATGACAGAGGGCCCCAGTCTGCAGGGTTCCCCGTCCACCTGCCGACACACACAAGGACACACAGACAAAACCCAGTCCATCCATTAAAACCCATTTTAGACCTGAGATCAGATTCTAAAAATGTCTTCTACATCCTGACAGTTTTCTGAAAAAGCCATGTTTCTATGTCAGTGGTTGTTCGATTTAAAAAAAAAAGAAGAAACATAAGGTTTTTCAGAAAACTGTCAGGATTTTGAAGACATTTTTTAAATGTCGACGTCAGGCCTAAATGGGCTAGAGTAGAATAGACCAGAACAGAACAGAACATGACTAGAATATGACGAACCTGTACAGGAAGGGGTTTCGTCGTGGTCAGGATGACCTCACTACACTGGTTCAACCTCTCACCATGTCCTCCAACCTGGAGGGTAGCCTACGCGCACACACACACACACACACACACACCATGCACACGCACACACACACACACACACACCATGCACACGCACACACACACAAGATGGTTGTGATATTCCATCTGCCGCTGTGTGGCCTCCCTCATGCTACAGTACGACGCTCAGAGTTTTTCAAATGCAAACATTGTAGCAAGCAAACAGGGGGGGGGGGGGGGGGGAAATAGGAGTTGGAGGAGTTACCAGTGACGTCATGGTGAACCCTATGACCTCGATGTATCCGTCGTCGTGGCGCTGAGGCTCAAAGTCGTGATGATCGCCGGGGTTCCCCCAGGGCGTGGTGCCCGCACAGTACCTGCAGGGGGAGTAGTGCATTTGGAATGGTTTTGATCCACACACATATACTGTTAAGTCTGTAACAGTGTTGTTTTAGTCTAGTTTTAGTCGACTAAATGTCATACGATTTTAGTCGACTAAATCTACAGTTGATTTTGTCGACTGAAATGTATTTTGTCGGGCCTCGATGCCGTCGTAATGACCGTTTTAAAATAGCCGATCTACAAGCTCACAACGCTTCGTGCTGCGACGCGTTGTGAGCTTGTAGATCGGCTAATTTCAGCATGCAAACAAGTGTAAAATGACTTATACTGGAGTTACAGTTACAGTTACAGTAGACTGACCTGGGGATATTGAGGAAGACCAAGCATTGTAGCTTCAGCTCCTGGACCTTCGATGTCAAATCTGTCCCATCACACTGAGCGACGGACGGACGGACGGACGGAGACAAAAAGGTCAAGACCAGGTTCATTTGTTGTTTACGTCCTTCGGGTTAAATCGTTCATTTTTGTACCAGCATCAACCACTTAAACCAAGGGCGTTTAAAGGGGCATTCCACTCATTTTCAACATTTTACTATGTCATTAATATACCATAGAGCTGGTGTGTGGAAATAATAAAAAGTCCCCCCATTCTGTGTTTCCTAGAACTGGAGATCTGAAAATGATCATTAACATGGTGAAACACATCTTGATGATGTCATCAAGATGTGTTTCACCCTGTTAATGTTTTTTTTCATAATTACAGTTCTAGGAAACACAGAATGGGGGGACTTTTTATTATTTCCACACAACAGCTCTATGGTATATTAATGACATAGTAAAATGTTGAAAATGAGTGGAATGCCCCTTTAAATAGATTGGGCAAGGCGGGCACAAGACTGTGACGTCGAAAATTAACAAAACGTTAAACTGTTTAGCAGTAACCGTTCGTTGAAACATTCGTAAGCGCTGAGGAACTTTGCCAACCAACCATCAAACAGGATTAAGTTGTCGAGGGATTTAGAATCTTTAAGAAAAGTATGTTGTGCAAAGTAACACGTTCAATCCTCACATCTACAAAAAAAAGAACATACCTAAGCATACATAACTGGCTACCGGTACCTAGCATCCATCAACATAACTGTTGTAGCATCTACGTATCTAAATGACACAAACTACCTAGAGCAGTAAGTATCTCAGCATGCTCACTGCCATATAGCGTCTATCAACAGAACTGAATTAGCGCTCGCGCAAATATCATACACCAGTCAAGCATCAATCCAAATAATGTCATTATTATCTAAGTCAGGGGTGGGCAACTGGCGGCCCGGGGGCCACATGCGGCCCCCACCTTCAATTAATGCGGCCCTCAGGTTAATGTCAGAATACTGATATAATATTGATTTCAGCTGTTACAATTCCACAACATGCAAACATGACCCGCTTTAAGTACTCCAGTCTAAATTAGTAGCTCATTGCTTCAACACATGTATAATTAAAGGCATTTGAAATTACATAAAAATGTTAATTTTCAGGATTCCAATTAAAAAATAGCAAAAAAATAATGCAAGATTTCAATTCGAATATAGCAAAAAATAGCCGATCTACAAGCTCAAAACGCGTCGCGCTAGATCGGCTATTTTTGCTACGACAGTAATGGCCCTATAGGGAGTGAGTGTGGAAATATAGTGGCCCTCTCCATCATCAAAGTTGCCCACCCCTGATCTAAGTGAACAGAATAACTCCAGTAGCTGGAATACTTGCTGGCTATGATGATACGGTGATAATAAGTGCCAGAGCAACGAGTTTGACAGTCTCTTACCACCACTTTGATGTGTTTGGAGAGATCCTTGGAGCTTCCCATCAGGAAGTCTGAGAACGCCGTCTGATCGGAGACAGAAAGACAGAACACAGTGTTTGAGATGATCCTCTTCTAAAGCCTAACACAAGGGCATTAAGCAACTAGTCGACTAGTTTACTAGTCTACTAGTTTACTAGTCGACTAGTAAATCCACTAGTCGACCTTGTTGGTACTAGTTAACTAGTTGATAAGAAAAAAAAGTTTATTTTTTATTTTCCCCGATTTTGTAGGCCTCAAGATCAAGTAGATTATAGTTATAGTCACCATGTACACAGTTTTTCAATGTAGTCGACTAGTAAACTAGGCAACTAGTCAACTAGTAAAAATGACTAGAAGTGAATGCCCATGTCACACACACACACACACACACACACACACACACACACACACACACACACACACACACACACACACACACACACACACACACACACACACACACACACACACACACACACACACATTAACTGTATACAGTATATGATGATTTCGGGTGTGACAGTACAGTACAGTACAGTACAGTACAGTACAGTAGAGGGACCCCCTTGGGGACCCCCCACGCGGTAACTCTGTCATTTCTCAACCATTTCGGACGCGGGCCCCCCTGGGGTGCGTTCCAAACAAACATGATATCGCCGAGTCACCATGCTGCACCTGTGATGTTCCTTTTTACTGACACCAATTTTAAAATAAGAATGTTTCACGCAACTGAAAAAAAAACGTTATTTCAATGGTAGTGGATGGAGAGAGAGGATTTTTGTCAGACCACGAAACGGCATCCAATGGGTGCGAAGAGGGGCACAACCGCGGGGTGGGACTTGACAAAGGGTGATGGCGGTCGGTGGCGTGCGACGCGCGCGTTCCTCCTCCGCTCTATTGTTGTTGTTGATCGCTACACTTTGGACTATCTTTCAACACCGCGACAAGCGATTACACCGTTTTAAAGCGGATTTTCATGACGAGCAACGATCATGTCGGCGCAGTGGCTCTTCAAAGGTTAGTGAAAACCAGGCAGGGAGATCTGGAACACGATTGTTTAATCCCCCCCGCAATAAAGCTGTTAACCCATTCTTGGGGCGGGAACCCCTTTTGGTGTTTTAAAGCATTGTGTTATACTTTAGCTGTTGAAAAATAGCAGATCTACAAGCTCGTAGCGCGGCACCGAGTGCCGCCCTACGAGCTTGTAGGTCTGCAATTTTTTTTTATCGTGAAAATGCGGCACAAATCTTTGAATATATATTCTTTCAGAGCGAACGTTTTTTTTGTTGTTGTTTTTTTATATTTATTTATTTATATTTATATTTTTTATGGAGGGACAGACAGTGGGCTGACAGGAAATGGGGGAGAGAGAGATGGGGGAGTGACATGCAGTAAAGGCCGTCGGGATCGGAAGTCGAACCCGCGGCACACTGCCAGACTCGGGCTACCGGCCAAGGTGCCTGGACCGCTGAGCCACGGCCCAGGCCCAGAGCGAACGTTTTTAACTCAAATCTTTGCTTCTGGGGGGGTGGTCCCTGGTATTTTCAGATAGGCGCCCAATTACATATAATCCTGGGGGTCCTTGACATGAAAATGAGAACGACATGGGTTTTTCAAGAAAACTGTCAGGATTTAGAAGACATTTTGTAGAATCGCCCTCAGGTCTTAAATGGGTTAAACTACACTCACCCCAGCGTAGAACATCTTGTTCCTAAAACGGCTGTTAAACTTCTCAGGGTTGGCTTCTGAAAAAAACAGAGAAGGACAACGACATTTAGCTCAGGAGGCCAGGTAAGAAAATAATAAAGTAGTTTAGCATCTGTATAACTTCCCGGGTGGAGTCCACAGCGATGGGATCATGTGATCCTTACCTCTCGACTCATGGAACTCCAGGGTCACGTGAGCGTCGAACCCGAGACTGAAGTAGTTGTTGAACACATCTAGGGCAAGCTGGGGGGAAAACACACACACGCGCACACACACACATTTAACATCTTTATTTGCATTCACATTTTACAAGAAATTCTTGAACACAAACAATAGATGCGCAAAACTTTACAACAAGTGCTTCAGGATACAGATCAGGGGTACAGAAAGCATCGCCATCCATATATGGCGACTGCCAATTATTGCACACACGCACACACACACACACACACACACACACACACACACACACACACAGTACCTGAACACAGACTCTATTTTACTTTGCCAAAAAGCACACATCGTGTGCGTGCGTGCGTGTGTATGTGTATGTGTGTGTGTGTGTGCGTGCATGCGTGCGTGCTAAACTGACCTTGTCGGTTTGCTGCTCGTCGTGTTCGGCCCCTGCAGCGAGGTTGGGTTCAACCCGTAGATTCCACCTGTCTAACTGGACCACGGCTCCCTCTTCAACGTGAGACAGGATCTTAGACACCGGCTCATCCGTGTAGCCCTGGAATATGCATGGTATGAGAAGGATTGTTAATTCTTATCTTGCCATCTAATGTACGTTTATAAAGCGCCGTATCTCCAAAGGTTCGAGAGCTGTCCATGGTGAGCCGGCGCGCACCCGACGATCGTAAATCATTTGTTTTGTATCGCATCGCTGAGAAAATGTAGCTGGTTGTTCTGCTAGCTAAAGGCTGGGGGGGGAATGTTGTGTGGTGTCGTTCCACTTCCGGAAGCCCCCACCTTCCTGTTTAACCCGGAAACAAATCAATCTCCGTGGCATTGGAGTCAACGACTGGCTGAGAAGCAGTCAATGTTTTTGAACACTAGATGGCAGTATGGCAGAAGTTAATAGAATAGAAACGTGGGCGTGCGTGCGTGCATCACTGTTAATTTCGTCTATTAAAACTATGCCCGATAAATGTTTTCTCTAAAATGTTAGGGAGGGGCTAGTTCAGAAGAGCGCAGTAGAACTAAAAGATAAGTCATTTTAGTTTGGTTGTGCTCCGGTATTGCGGTCTGAAAATAGCAAATTGGCTATTTTCAGCACACAAGTTAACCAAATATGATCAAATTACGCCACCTAAGTATATTTGGCAACAAAACAAACTGTAGATTTAGTCAACTAAAATCTCATATTTAGTTGACTAAAACTAGACAAAAACCAAACAAAATCAGATGACTAAAATATGACTAAACTAAATAAAAATGTGCTGGTGTGCGTGTGTGCGAGCGTGTGTGTGTGTGTGTGTGTATGTGTGTGCCCACCCCTCCCCAGTTAAGGGTCCTGGCCAGGTCGTTTCCGGTCCCCAGTGGTAAAACAGCGACGGCAGGTTGAGGGTGCACACCCATCTCATCAAGGCAGGACAGCACCCAGCCCACCTATAGAAACACACACACACACACACACGCACACGCACACGCACACACACACACACACACACACACACACACACACACACACACACACACACACACACACACACACACACACAGTTCTTTAGGCTAGTAGTTTCCATGTCAGTGGTTCTCAAACATTTCCATGTCAAGGAACCCCAGAACGATATGGAATTGGCCGCCAACCCCCCCATCTGAAAATATGTTGTTCCAGGGACCAACATAATAACATAATGCTTAAAACACCAAAAGGGGTTCCCGCCCAAAATGGCTTAAGGACATAGTCTACTTGCCAGCCCAGCCCCATAGAGCCCCATTGTGAACCCGGACATTTTGAGTACCCTAAGGTAAAAAAAAAAAGCGTGAACTATCCCATCGTTTACTGATGTTAGGTTTAGGAATACCAGGTGAATTCGGCCTCGATTTGCCCCCCGCGAGGCAACTGTGTTTTGGGGTTGAGCGTTTTGGTATTCTGTTCATTGTTTCCCACTCTTAGAGACAAGCTTAGATCTGTAAACTACACCAACAAGAGTTCCCAGCCCCCCCCACCCCCCCCCCCCCCCCCAAAAAGAACATTTGAACTGACAAGCCAATCCTGACAGGCACTTGAAGATGTAGGCATTACTTTTAGTTTGACTCGGTTCCACAGAGAAATATTGTGAAAATAGCTTATTTATTCCTGTCACCAGAGTAACGTGAAAATCTCCTTGTGTTTTGTTCCCAATGCTTCTTGAGCTGCTTGAGTCGGCAGTAAGTAAGTAAGTAGCCTTGCAGAGCCATCATGAGGCCCTATCTGAAAATATGTTGTTCCAGGGACCAACATAATAACATAATGCTTAAAACACCAAAAGGGGTTCCCGCCCAAAATGGGTTAAGGACATAGTCTACTTGCCAGCCCAGCCCCATAGAGCCCCATTGTGAACCCGGACATTTTGAGTACCCTAAGGTTTTGTTAGAAATGTTCGAGTTACCGGAACAACTTAGCTAAAGGTATTATTTCAGATTGCAGCCGGCCATGCAACTCTACATCTCTCCATATATGGAGACATTCCATATGTTGATCTGACCTCATCAAACCCTGTCCACCCCATCCCTCGATCCAACCATATAGTTGCAGAAAACGTTTCCACATGAAACAGTCATTCCACACACACATTCGCGCACACAGTCGCGCACGCACGGTCACGCACCAGGGAATTAATATTAGCAGAAGAAGTGATACACAAGGAACAAAAATTCCCTGCATTCACAGCTTGTCCTATAACACCATTTTTTATTCACTGCAAAATCTGTCTGGGAGAGATTACATGCTGGAACAACTTTTTAGTAGCGCTTATGTGTGCCTAGTTACGCACATCTGCTGGGTGAGGCAAGCTGAGCCTGAGCATGCGAGCAGGCGCGTAACTACCGTGACGCAGACAACGCGACTGCGTGGGGGCCCAGAGGCAAGGGGGGCCCAGAGGCAAGGGGGGCACACGGCCGCCCACCCGCGCCGTCTGTAAAATGAAAGTTATAATACAGAGATGCAATGACAGTTGAGTTGAACAAAGTTTGGCGGAGCCTGCATGGTGGTGGCTGCTGTTATAGCACACACAGCCCCACACCATACCATAATATGCATAGGCAACATGTGCCCCGCCTCCCCCAACAGCTCTCCTGTCTAGAGTGTAGCCTACAGGCTGTAGGCTAATAACTTGAAGGAAGTCAGTAGTGTCTGTGGCGCACCGCGAGTGTGCATGCAGTGGGCTTTCCCAGTCTCGAGTCCCGACAGCCAGGTACGTGCCCAAATCACAACTACAATAATTGTACAGTGCCCCGCTGTTTATAAACCAACACGCAGTTTGGGCTTGTTTTTACAGCAGGCTGCTGCTGCTGCTGCTCTGTTCACAATTGCGACAGGTACCGTACAGTACCCCGTTGTGCTGTTTATAAGCCAAAACAGTCAGTCTGTATGGGATATTTCGATCGCGGGGGGGGGGGGGGGGGGGGGGTGCTGTCGGGGGCACTTGCTGATCAGCCTGCGTCAGGGCCCAGTGACATCTAGTTACGCCCCTGCATGTGAGTATACAACTTGTGCATTGTGTGTGTGCGTGCGCGCATGCATGCATGCATGCATGCATGCATGCGCGCACGCCTGTATGTGCATCTGTCAGTATGTCAACAGCAAGGTTTGTTACATCTGGCTGGATGAGATTGCATTATGTGCCACTTGAGTTTTCCTGGCACTATAAACCACGTTTTAGAGACTCTTAATGTCTCCATATGAACATTGGAACCATTTCTGATAATTAATAATTGGCTTAGGATTGCGACAAAAACAAAAACATCTCCATGGTAGTGGTCGATAGTAAAAAAAAAAAAAAAAAAAGCGTGAACTATCCCATCGTTTACTGATGTTAGGTTTAGGAACACCAGGTGAATTCGGCCTGGATTTGCCCCCGCGAGGCGACAGTATTTTGGGGTTGAGCGTTTTGGTATTTTGTTAATTTTCTTCCCACTCTTAGAGACAAGCTTAGATCTGTAAACTACACCAAGAAGAGTTCCCAGCCAATTGAACTGACAAGCCAATCCTGACAGGCACTTGAAGATGTAGGCATTACTTTTAGTTTGACTCGGTTCCACAGAGAAATATTGTGAAAACAGCTTATCTATTCCTGTCACCAGAGTAACGTGAAAATGCTCCCATCTCATTGTTTTTTTTGTTCCCAATGCTGCTTGAGCTGCTTGTCGGCAGTAAGTAAGTAAGTAGCCTTGCAGAGCCATCATGAGGCCCATAGGGGCAGGAGCCTATCTCCTGTTTAGGCTGTTTCTGTAGCGTGAGGCAGCTTGATGTAAAAGTACACGTCCCCTGGACATGACACTAGTATGTCGCCGGGACTTACCCCCAATCCAACCCTTGATGCTGAGTGTCAAGGCACTGGGTCCCATATTTCCATTTCTTTTTTTTAATAATTTTTATCCCACGATTTTGTAAACCATTTTTCACCCCTGTGTCAATTATCTAATGTGATCCTGGGCTCTACACACCCTCCGCCAACCTGGGGAGAGCAACGGACTTGAACTCATGCTTCCTTCATGCATGAGTGTCCAAGTCGCTCCTTTACACCTGACAGAGTCTTTGGTATGGCCCCGGCCGGGGATCGAACCCCCGACCTCCCAGTCTCAGGGCGGACACTCTAACCACAAGGCCACTGAGCTGGTCTGAGTGGGGCAGTATAGAGCGTCGCAGTCCCGCCCCCTATGGCCCCCAATGCATTTTTCCCATAGACATTTCAAAAAGTATTTATTTAAAGACGGTTACGCCGCGGACAAAGCCAACTCGAGTCGTGACAACTCATGACAACACAAACAATATTTTGGACCAAACAAATAATTACAAAGAAGAAAAACAACAAAAAAAGTGTTGTAACCTGCCATTTTTTTCTTCTTTCTAATTATTTGTTCGGCCCAAAAAATTGTGTTTGTTGTCATGATTTGTCACGACTCGAGTTGGCTTTGTCCGCGGCGTAAACGTCTTTAAATAAATACTTTCTGAAATGTCTATGAGGAAAATGAACGGAGAATCATTTCCTGGGCCATGGTAGGGGGCGGGACTGCGACGCTCTATAGTCAGGGCGATTCAGGACACGTTTGCTGTGAATGGTGTTTAATAATGCTTACTGCTGTTTGCGTCTATGGCTCCTGGGCTATAAGATCAATGCAAGTTGATCTCATCTCTTATCGTACCGCTGTCATCACCGCGCCCGTTTGTTTGTTTAACCCATTTTGACCTGAGATCAGATTCTAAAAATGTCTTCTATATCCTGACAGTTTTCTGAAAAAGCTATGTTTCTATGTCAGTCGTTCTTCGATTTTTAAAAAATAGCAGACCTACAAGCTCGTAGCGCGCCACTCGGTGGCACGCTATGAGCTTGTAGATCTGCTAAGGCATAGCATAATGCTAACACCAAAAGGGGTTCCCGCCCAAAATGGTCTAACAAGGTGGCCCGCAGGCTGAGCACCGGAACTAATTGAGGTTCAGTGTGTGTGTCTTTGATTGGAAAATTAAGTTCCAGACTGTGGGTACTCTGCACTCATCTTTATTCAAACCGATGCGCCCCAAGGTGACAATTTGCTTCCAAAAGGACCTCTGCCTCGTGGAGGAGAATATAATTATCTCTGTGAAGCAGGCCGCTCTCCATAACCAACATTGACAAATCTAAGCTGCGCTTGCGACTCCCACCAGACATTTAAATGACATCACGGCGAACAAGAACACAACTTCTGGCACTATAGTGGATTTATCCAGACCTGATGATGACAGGCTGGCTGGTTGAGTGGGCTAAACTCGTGGTTGTTGATTATTGAGGGGCGCTATAGCTATGAGCTTGTAGATCTGCTACTTTTTGAAAAATCTTGAAAAATGTGGCGCATATCTTTGAATATTCTTTCAGAGCGATTGTTTTTTTTTTGCGGCTTTCGCCTTTATTTTATATTTTTTTATAGAGGGACAGACAGTAGGCTGACAGAGAGAGCGAGAGATGGGGGAGTGACATGCAGTAAAGGCCGGGAGTCGAACCCGCAGCACACTGCCAGGCTCGGGCTACCGGCCAAGGTGCCTGGACCGCTGAGCCACGGCCCAGGCCCAGAGCGAACGTTTTAAACTCAAATCATTGCTTTTAGGGGGGGGGGGGACCCTGGAACTACATCATTTCAGATGGGGGTCCGCAGCCAAATACAGATAATTCTGGGGGTCCTTGATATGAAAAAGGTTGAGCACCACTGACACAGAAACAGTTTTTTTTTAAGAAAACTGTCTTCAACAGCAGGTTAAAGACAGTTTTCTAAAAAAAAAAACTGTTGTGCAGGTTGTAAAAGTGAAGGCAACCAAAGCCATGTGAGGCTGTGAGCACTCACTCGCACGAATGTCTAAGACACCGTGTCTAAGAACAGACTTCTGTACCGCTAGCTTCAAACAGCAGTCAAAGGAACCCGCGTTAACCCATTTTGGGCGGGAATCCCTTTTGGTGTTTTAAAGCATTATGCTATGCTTTAGCTGTTGAAAAATAGCAGATCTACAAGCTCATAGCGCGGCACCGAGTGCACCGAGTGCCGCGCT
>NC_136803.1:26872545-26945421 GCF_951216825.1 Electrona antarctica
ACAAGCATGCCCTTTGTGTATTCAAGTATTGTTATTCTATATTCCATTCTGTTGTGCAGTCTTGCTGTGCTGTTATGTCCTGCACTCTCTCTAAAACGACTTCTATATATTTTTTTCTCTCCCCATCAATAGCGGTATAAATACAGCTGTAGCCACAGGTCGAGAGCCATTACAACGGGGTGTGTTCTGTGCAGCATGCGAGCAGGTGTTTTCATTCTCTCTCACGTCGTGATGCCGTCGAATAGGCTATAGTAGCACGACAACTGAGACATACGTAGCGCTCCTTTGTGACGCCTTTGCAACGGTTGTTGCTAAGTAACCAGTCATTTCATATCAGGAGCAATTATCATCATCGACATATAAATGTCGATGGTATAATTGCGACAATCAAAATGTGCTTTAAAACTTAAAGGGATAGTTCAGATTTGTTTTAACTTAAGCTGTATGAAATACTTGCCATTAATATGTGACTAAATTTGACTGAGGGACTGCCATTGGATTTTTTTTAATTTTCGTTTTGTTTTTTCATATTTACATGTCGATTTCAGCTCTGACACTTATCTCAGACATGCTCTAGTATGTGAAGAGTCTGCCTGTGCTATTAACTCATTTTGGGGGAAAGTTTTTTAATTTGCGCGATGGCAGGCTCTCAGTCAAATCTGGTCACATAGTGGTTGCAACTGTATTAATTGATTGCCCGAGTCCTGTGGTGGGAGTTCTGCTCTGGTTTTGGTCAATATTAAGTAGTTCCGGTCATTTTGTGGGGGGCTCAGGGGGCCACGCAGTAAAAGTAAATTAATTCACAAAACTAACGTAATTTGTATTGTTGACCTATTTCTAAAATATTAGCACAACTTTCGTTCAACTTTGACCCCTCTATCACATGGAACTATTTTTTGGGCGTAGTGATATGGACACAAAAAACATAGTTCCGTGTGATAGAGGGGTAAAAAATGAACGAAAGTTGCACTAATATTTTAAAAATAGGTCAACAATACAAATGAAGTTAGTTTTGTGGATTCATTTACTTTTAATACGTGGCCCCAGTGCCCCCCATAAAATGCCCGGAACTACTTAATATTGACCAAAACCAGAGCAGAACTCCCACCACGGGACTCGGGCAATCAATTAATACTGTTGCAACCACTATATT
Organism: Electrona antarctica; assembly: GCF_951216825.1. Lineage (NCBI taxonomy): Eukaryota > Metazoa > Chordata > Actinopteri > Myctophiformes > Myctophidae > Electrona > Electrona antarctica. Next base: position 26,873,699 of record NC_136803.1, read on the forward strand.
AATGGCAAGTATTTCATACAGCTTAAGTTAGAAAAATCTGAACTATCCCTTTAAAACACTTTAATCCCTGTAGCATCCTTATTCTGGGGCGGGAACGTTCGCCAAAAATAGAAGATCTAAAACGCGATCGATGTGAGCTTGTAAATCTGCTATTTTGGGGGTGAATCGAGTGAAATAGCGTGAATTTGCCGCTAAACAAAATTCTGTCTAGTAAATAAAAATAGTCGAGTTGTTCCGATATCGGCTACTCGGGGCGATACCACCCTGAAGTACTCATACTCGGAACCGGCACCGATACTTTGACCCGAGTACCAAACATCCAATTGACACTATAGGCTGAAGGAATGCAACGGGAGCAAGTCTGACCCAACACTGCAGCAAATCTCCAAAAACAGCCGATCTACAAGCATAAATGACAGCTGACAAGTGTGATCGGAGTGTAGATCCTTTATAAGAAAAGGGGGGTAAAATAGCCAGCCAGCCAGCCACACACATAACTCCGTAAGGGAGTGGTTGCACCACTCAAAAATAGATTAATTGAATTCTCCACGATTATTGTGTCGTGAGCGTTGTTTTATCACGATAAACTATATTTTGTATTTGTATTCCTGGAAGGTCGATGGTTGCATCTGTGCTCTTTTGGCAAGCAGCCCCGGTTTCACACGTCGCTCACGGTCACACACACTCATCCGCACCACACGGCTGTGTGTGTGCGTGTGCTTGTGCGCGCTAATCTCCCTGCTCCATATTAGTCTCATTGCCTGCCCTGTCATCTGTGTGGTTCAGCCCGCCATACACAAACACCACACACCTCTAATGTGGAAAGACATCACGCCTCCTTTTCCCTGTGTTTACCTCTGTCCCTGGCGGGCGGGAGGGGGGGGTCCATACCAATTGTAGGGGGGGGTGTGTGTGTGTGTGTGTGTGTGTGTGCGTGCATGCGTGTGTGTGTGCGTGTGTGGGTGTGTGCAACGTGAAAGATAAAAAGCTCTACTTCCGTCCATGCTAAACTTATCCCTAAACTACTTTGCCTTTATTTTACTATTTTGAAAAGCATTTTTGGGTGAAATAGCCAATCTACATCGACACGTTGTGAGCTTGTAGATTGACTATTTTTAACTATTCAGAAGTGATTTTCAAAATAGTAAAAAAAAAAAAGGCTAAGTAGTTTAGGAATAAATGGACGAAAATAGAGCCCATGGTATTCCTCCCCTCCCCATTGTCTCTCTCCCTCTGTGTGTGTGTGTGTGTGTGTGTGTGTGTGTGTGTGTGTGTGTGTGTGTGTGTGTGTGTGTGTGTGTGTGTGTGTGTGTGGGGGGGGGGGGGGGGGGGGGGTCTCATATCTAGTTATGCAACAACTGCCCTCTAGGCCTCTACAATGATAATCCCTTACCATAACAGGAGAGAGAGAGAGAGAGAGAGAGAGAGAGAGAGAGAGAGAGAGAGAGAGAGAGTGCTCAACCATCATCCACATAAACGCACAGGTCTACACTAAGTAAAGTACTTCATATCGTTAATTGCTGCCGGGTGGAAACTGGAAACCTTCTATGTCCAAAACCATATGCCCTTTTTTATATAATTATATGAACAACATTTTAAAACTGTGAAAATAGCTGATCTGCAGGTGCACAACCTGCATTGTATCCAGCTTGTAGATCGGCAAGTATAAAGTAGAGACAAGCCGCGACACTGGAATGATGAAGTAGAGCAATAATTTACGGGGGGAAAAAAAGTTGAAAAAGTTGAAATGTGGAGATCAACACTGATCTGAAAATAGCCGATCTACAAGCTCACAGTGCGTCGCAGCGCGACGCGTTGTATTATATTTAGTCTTATAGTTTTAGTCATCATAGCTTAGTTTCTATTTGGTTTCCATGTCGTTTTCGTCAGTGAAAAAAGGCAGTCGACGAACAATTTTCGTCTTAGTTTTAGTCATCATAGCTTAGTTTCTATTTAGTTTCCATGTTGTTTTCGTCAGTGAAAAAAGGCAGTCGACGAACAATTTTCGTCTTAGTTTTAGTCATCATAGCTTAGTTTCTATTTAGTTTCCATGTTGTTTTCGTCAGTGAAAAAAGGCAGTCGACGAACAATTTTCGTCTTAGTTTTAGTCGACGAAATCAACAACTGGTGGAGACACATGGTTTCCGTCCGACGACGACGCGCGACACCGTGCTTCGTTTGCCGGCGATAGGGCATTAAGCAACTAGTCGACTAGTTTACTAGTCGACTAGTAAATCCACTAGTCGACCTTGCTGGTACTAGTTGACTAGTTGATATTTTTTTCTCGATTTTGTAGGCCTCAAGATCAGGTAGATTATAGTTATAGTCACCAATGTACACCGTTTTTAAATGTACAAATATTTATAAAAAAAAATAAAAAAAAAGGCAACTAGTCAACTAGTAAAAATGACTAGAAGTGAATGCCCTAGCCGGCGAGCGACGAAGGACTTTGAACAGAGGCAAAAAAACATTTACATATTTAGACAGACTGGAGGGAGACACATTTACATAATACTATGAATAGAAAGAAAGCCTCTCTTTGAAAAAGGAACACGTTAAATGATGAAATACTACTGGTTTCTACCTGCGAGGAGGAGCACAATGTCTCACAACACCAGCCGTTGGCTGGTCGGGGAAGAAACCTCTTATATACCAAATTATCCATGTTTTAACCCATTTATTGGACCGGAGGAGACCAGATTCTATACGAATGTCTTCTAAAATCCTGACAGTTTACTGAAAAACCTCACGTTTCTGTATCAGCGGTTCTCAAACTATTTCATGTCAAGGACCCCAGAAATTATATATAATTGGCCACCGACCCCCCATCTGAAAATATGTTGTTCCATGAAAACGTTCACTCTGGAAGAATATATATTCAAAGATTTGCGCCACATTTTCAACATTTTTCAAAAAAGAGCTTGTGGATCTGCTATGTTTCAATAGCTATAAAGTATAACATAAATGCTTAAAAACACCTAAAAGGGGTTCCCGTCCAGAATGGGTTTAAGGGCCCAACTTGATCACTGTCCGACCACCACTGTCCGCTCATAGCGCGCCACTCGAAGGTCTGCTATTTTTTTTAAATCGAAGAACGACTGACATAGAAGCATAGCTTTTTCAGAAAACTGTCAGGATTTAGAACACATTTATAGAATCGTTCCCAGGTCAAAATGGGTTAATATTGCTATATGTTTGTAACCGTTTTAGACAAGCAATAAGCCACGCGAGGCCCCAGCTTACCGGGGATTTTACAATGGCTGAGAGGGTGTGTCTCACCACGCCTCTCACCCATTGTAAAATCCACGGTAACCTGAGACCTCTTGTGGCTTATTGCTTTATCTGACCAAATCCTGTTCCTCTATGCCAGGGGTTCTCAACCCGTGGGTCGCGACCCCTCAGGGGGTCGCCAAATTATTTTAGGGGGTCCCCAAATTATTTTCAAAAAAAAAAAAAGAAAAAAGATTTTTTTTTAGAATTCTATTTTCACGATTTTTCAAAAATAGCAGACCTACAAGCTATTTTTCAATAGCTAAATTATAACAATGCTTAAAACACCAAAAGGCGTTCCCGCCCAAAATGGTTTAAGGTTATTGTAGCAGTCAATTTATATTGGGGGTCGGGAGGGGGGTCCCGAGACGTTGCCAAAGCATTTTCGGGGGTCCCCGGCCAAAAACGTTGAGAACCCCTGCTCTATGCCAGCAGAAGTAGTGTGTGGTTCCACTGGGTTTTCTGGCAAAAATAGCCGATCTACAAGCTCAAAACGCGTCGCATCGTGACGCGTTTTGAGCTTGTAGATCGGCTATTTTTGCTACGACAGTAAGACTCTGCACACTCACTGGAGTGGACTGCTAGTCACTGTTGATTTCGTCGACTAAAACTAAAAATGTTCGTCGACTACCTTTTTTCACAGACGAAAACGAATTGGAAACTAAATGAAAACTAAGCTATGAACTAAGCTATGATGACTAAAACTACAAGACTAAATATACTGACAATTTCATCAACAAATAAAAAACTAGACTAAAATGTTAGGCGGGGACTAGTGGACAAGAGATCCAGTATATATATATGTCATTTTACACTTGGTTGCATGCTGAAAATAGCAGATCTACAAGCTCACAACGCGTCCTGCCAAAATACATTTTAGTCGACTAAATCAACTGTAGATTTAGTCGACTAAAATCTTATGATATTTAGTCGACTAAAACTAGACTAACACTAAAACATTCCAGGTGACTAAAATGTGACAAAAAGTAACTAAACTTTTCAAATAATTGTAGTGGAGTAAAAGCACAAATTTTGGCTCTGAGATGTAGTGGAGTAGAAGCAAAAGTACTGGAAATTGGAAATACTCAAGTAAAGTACAAATACCTAAACATTGTACTTAAGTACAGTACTTAAGTAAAAGTACTTTCCACCATTGGACACTATATGGAATGCACTCCCCATTGCAAACAGAACTGCAGACTCACTCCCAATCTTCCGCCGTAGTCCCTAACCCTAACCCACCTCTTCAGACTCCATCTCAACCCATTTTGGGGCGGGAACCCCTTTTGGTGTTAGCATTATGTTATGCTTTAGCTATTGAAAAATAGCAGATGAAAAATCAAAGAACCACTGACATAGAAACATAGCTTTTTCAGAAAACTGTCAGGATGTAGAAGACATTTTTAGAATCTGATCTCAGGTCAAAATGGGTTAACCCGTAGCACTTGCCATTGCCCCGACGACCTTACAGGCGTACGCAAATGCTCAACTAGCATGTTATGTAGACATAGTATGTATGCATATAGTTCAATATATAGATATTCCACTGTTAGGTTCTTAGCATACGTATGATTCATGACTATTGTTATGCATTTGATGTATCACCATGTCTCTGTAAATCGCTTAATACAGTGAGAGCGTGTGTGTGTGTGTGTGTGTGTGCGTGCGTGCGTGTGTGCGTGCGTGCGTGCGTGCGTGCGTCTAACTACGGTCGTTCAGCTAACCAGGCGTTGTGTGTGTGTGCGTGCGTGCGTGCGTGTGTGCGTGCGTGCGTGCGTGCGTGCGTGCGTGCGTGCGTGCGTGCGTCTAACTACGGTCGTTCAGCTAACCAGGCGTTGTGTGTGTGTGTGTGTGTGTGTGTGTGCGTGCGTGCGTGCGTGCGTGCGTGCGTGCGTGCGTGCGTGCGTGCGTGCGTGCGTGCGTGCGTGCGTGCGTGCGTGCGTGCGTTCGTGCGTTCGTGCGTGCGTGCGTGCGTGCGTGCGTGCGTGCGTGCGTGCGTGCGTGCGTGCGTGCGTGCGTGCGTGCGTGCGTCCAACTACGGTCGTTCAGCTACCCGAGCAGGCATCTGATGTAAATGAGAACAGCTTATGTGAGTCATGTTGGCTACTTAAGTGTCAGACTGATGGGTTTTTTTGGGGTTGTTTTTGTGCCCTCTCGAACAAGTATAATTAGAATGCAACAGCGTGCGTGCGTGCGTGCATTTGTGCGCGTGAGAGGAGAGAGGGGGGGGAGGCAGACAAAGGCAACACTTCCTCCTAGGAACAGTCTACAGATAAGGCAGATGGAAAACTCATCCAATCTCGATGTTTATGCGCACACACACACACACACACACACACAGTCACACACACACACACACACACACACACACACACACACACACACACACACACACACACACACACACACACACACACACACACACACACACACACCGTTGTCTTTCTCTGAATGTCTGTCCGTCTAGGTTCTTCTAGAAGAACGACTTGGTACAGCGTGATTGGCTGATTATATTTACTACCTACTGTATCTTACTGTGTATGTCTGGTAGAAACTCCCAACTCACCACCTTCCCTGTTGCATCTTGGGACTCTGGACAGTGGACACTTCATCCTAGTCTAGCACTTAATTATGTGCAAAATGGACTTGTGCAATAGAGCGTCGCAGTCCCCATGCAGGGCTCGAGTGCAGACTAAGGGGGGCCCTACGTACGTCCCGGGGAGTCGGGGACTATAAAATATCCATTTGGGATTTAAATTAATCTCAGCAGGGGACGGTTTCGGGACTAGAGGAGTTTTTAGGCACTGAAAATGTGCATATCATGCACACCTATACGGGCAGCATGAGACAAGCAGCGCTGCTTAAATGTCGCAGCGGAACCGGCAACTGAACACACCACGAGCCACAAACTACTACTGCAGAGAGAAACCTTGTAAAACAGACGCAGCAGTCTGTAGTACCCTTATGTAGCAGTCAGATAAAATGCTGCATGCTGCGTTATTTGAAGAGGGAAATAATAATAATAATACATCATAATGAAACGAGGGAGAAGAGCAGGCAGAGACAGACCGTTCATTCACGCAGGCTCAGCGCTCTCACCACGGGGTGCATACTTAGTTTAGACTAGTCATTGGTTAGACATGGGTTAAGGTTAGGTTTAGGTGTGCTGCCCCGTGGAAGGTTAGGTTTAGGGTTTGAGATAGGTTGTAGTTGTAGGACTAATGACTGGTCTAACCAATGACTAGTCTAAACCAAAAACTGTCTAAACTAAGTACTGCACTGCAGCACAAGCGCCTACCCGGTCCCTTTTCCCACATGAAAAACCTTCATAACAGCCAAAAAGTTAATATATGTAAGGTAACTGTCTCAAATTAATGCTGTACATGAAACATTGGCTCTCGACAGCCTGCTGTGGACGGTGGATGTTGTGGTGGATGCATGCATCCTGCTGTTGGTTAAGATAATTAACCCATTTTGGGCGGGAACCCCTTTTGGTGTTTTAAGCATTATGTTATAGTTTAGCTATTGAAAAAATAGCAGATCTACAAGCTCACACAAGCTCTACAAGCTCACATTATCGCGGCACCGAGTGCCGCGCTAATGTGGTGCAAATCTTTGAATATATATTCTTTCAGAGCGAACGTTTTAAGTCAAATCTTTGCTTCTGGAGACTGGAGGGTCCCTGGAACAACATATTTTCAGATGGGGGTATATACTGTACATATAATGTTTGGGGTCCTTGACATGAAATATTGAGAACCACTGATACAGAAACATGAGGTACAGCTGACTATAGCACACAGAAAACAGCAGGCACAGAAAACATCCATCCTTACGGTTAGTTACGTTAGATATAGCATGTTATGTAGACAGACGCCCAGGTTCATTTGTTGACCTGCCATCGTATGCAGACTGCTATGTAAAGATCATAGATTCTTTAGATTGTATACTGTTTAGTAGGGATGCACCGAAAGGGAAATTCTTGGCCCGAAACCGAATACCGAATATAGGAAACAGTTGGCCGAAAACCAAATACTGAATATCCGAATATGATTAATATTATATATCTTTTTTCCTACCATTGCTGTCATGGCCGTACCTTAAAGCTACCTGATTTATGGAAAAAGACGAAAGACGAAAAATTACCTTTTTCCACTGATGAAAACGAAATGGAAACTAAATGATAACTAAGCTATGATGACTAATATAAACTAAGACTAAAATATACTGACGATTTCGTCAACAAATAAAAACTAGACTAAAATGTTAGGAAGGGACTAGTGGACAAGAGATCCAGTGTAAGTCATTTTACACTTGGTTGCATGCTGAAAATAGCCAAGCTTACAACGCGTCGCATTGTGAGCTTGTAGATCGGCTACTTTCAGCAAGTGGAAAAAGTTACGACGGCATCAAGGCCCGCCTAAACACATTTTGTTCGACTAAATTAACTGTAGATTTAGTCGACTAAAATCTTATGATATTTAGTCGACTAAAACTAGACTAAGACTAAAACATTCCAGGTGACTAAAATGTGACTAAAACTAAATGAAAAGCCATTCAAGAGACTATGACTAAAACTAAAATAGACATTTGCTGCCAAAAACAACACTGGTTGCAAGTATAGCCCATTTAGGCCTGAAATTTTAAAAAATGTATTTTTAAAATGTATTTCTTTCTGAAAAACCTCATGTTTCTGTATCAGTGGTTCTCAATATTTCATGTCAAGGACCCCAAAGATTATATGTAATATGCCTCCGTCCCCCATCCGAAAATATGTTGTTCCAGGGACCTCCCCAGAAGCAAAGATTTGAGTTAAAATGTTCACTCTGTAATAATATATATTCAAAGATTTGAGGCACATTTTCACGATTGCTTGTAGATCTGCTATTTTTCAATAGCTAAAAGTATAACGTTACGCTTAAAACACCAAAAGGGGTTCCCGCCCCAAAATGGGTTAAAGCCATGTCGCATTGGAGGCTCGTCCGGTCCGATTCTGGTTCCGTAACACAGTCAATGTGGACTTCTGGGCCCATGTTGACTGGGGCGCGGGACCAGTGGCGAAGCAGACTTTGCACAGTCGGCGTGGGTTTGTGGTGTGGCTCACGCTAAAGGTCCCTGCACACAGAGCGCGTTTTTTCAGATTTTTAGCAGCGTTTCTCCATCGGTTTTCCGAAAAAAACGCGTCCAGTGTGCAGCAACCACCTTAGCTGGAGGCTGGTCTAGACCAGGTGCACCAAGTTAGCTTACTAATTATCCAATTAGTTAGTGAGTTCACAAGCGGAACTCTTGTGGTGAGTGACAAATGTGTTACTTTTGTTTGTTTAGAGTAAGTAATGGTTGCGCAAGGGGAGTTGCATTGGTGTGGACTGGCCTAAACCACAACTAAACAGTTTGTCTGTCTTTCTGGACAGTGTTTCTCACTGCCTTGTGGTTTCCAAAAGTGTTCTCTTTTTATCAGCTACAAGAGCTAAGCCTTTTGTTTGTTTTAAAAGCCAGCAGCTCTGGACCAAATAGAATGGTTCATTCATTGCCTCGATCACAGACCGTAACAGGGTTGGGATTACCTCCACTCGCGTTGTTAGAAATAGGAGATTAGCATCGGAACCATGCCCTCCCTCGTAGAACTAATTACGCTAATTAGCGTGCCTATTCTGGGGAGGGGGACATTCAGGGAAGATAAAGAGATGTAAAAGCTCGCAACGTCGCGAGGTTGTGGATCTGCTATTTTCGTCGGAGAGAACGACCCCATTCAGGAATCAGGAGGGGAACCCCTTTTGGTGTTTTAAGCATTATGTTATACTTTAAGCAATTGAAAAAATAGCAGATCTACAAGCTCGTAGAGCGCCACCGAGTGGCGCGCTACGAGCTTGTAGGTCTGCTATTTTTGAAAAGTTGTGAAAATGTGGCGCAAATCTTTGAATATATATTTCAGAGCGAACATTTTTAACTAAAATATTGGCTTCTGGAGGGTCCCTGGCTGGAACTACATATTTTGACATGGGGGGGTCCGTGGCCCAATATAGATAATTCTGGGGGTCCTTGACATGAAAAAGGTTGAGCACCACTGACATAGAAACATGGGGTTTTTCAGAAAAATGTTAGGATTTAGAAGCCTTTTTTTTTATCGACCTCAGTCCAAAATGGGTTGAAATGGATTGGGATTATTTCAGTCGAGCCTTCTCCTAAAATCCCAACAACCCACTTTGAGAGCTTCGAGTCCCCATTCTGGGCATGTCGTAAAAGGCGAAGGTTCTGTGGAAAATAGGTGAATAACATATATAGACAATCTACAAGGTCACAAATGGATTTCCAGATCGGCTATTTTCAGGGATTTGGGCTAGAGGGGAAGAACAAGGGAGGAAAGTATAAACATCTCGAAAGGTTTTAAGTGGTTTAACCCAATCTGAACGGGAACCCCTTTTGGTGTTTTAAAGCGTTATGTTATACTTTAGCTATTGAAAAATAGCAGATCTACAAGCTCATAGCGCGCCACCGAGTGGCGCGCTAGGAGCTTGTAGGTCTGCTATTTTTTTGAAAAATTGTGAAAATGCGGCACAAATCTTTGAATATATATTCTTTCAGAGCGAACGTTTTTTTTTTATTTCGACGTCAGGCCTCAGTGTTTTAATGTATCTAGATTGATTCTCTCAGTCTCTCTTCTTCGACTTCTTGTCTCTCTCTCTGTAATGTAAACGGTTACAGTCTGTAGGTCAGGGCTGAGGAGTGAGGACAAGATCACAGCACGCTGTCACACACACACACAGTCACACAGTCACACACACACACACACACACAGTCACACACACACACATACACACACACACACAGTCACACACACTCACACACACACGCACGAGCACAGATGTAGAACGAATGGTTACAAGCATGCAGCCCACACACAAACACAATTCATACAGCTGTGTGACTGACTGAATATTGGCATTGCTGGGAGGATAAACTGGAGCACAATCAGCACATGTCTTTGTTGATCACTATCGCACACAAAATATCTCACTCACACACATGCACGCACGCACGCACGCACGCACGCACACACGTGCACGCACACAGTCATGTTAGAGAGAGAGGGAGAGAGGGAGGGAGGGAGGGAGGGAGAGAGGGAGGGAAAAGGAGAGAATGACAGGGGAGTAAAGGAGGCTTGGTGAGGAGACGGAATGGAAACGCCGGGAGTAGAGGAGGAACTAAGGAGACATGAGGGAGCGAGGGGAGAGGAAAAGTAGAGAGACAAGCGAGGAAGAGAGAGGAGAGAGAGATGGAGGGAGAGGGCCAAGCGTGGGACGTGTGAGATACAGAGAGACGTGCAAGAGAGAGGGAGAACATTGAGAGAGAGAGAGACAGACAGAGAGAGATTTTTATTGAGCACTGCTGGGTGACACAAACCATTACATACCCTCGACTACAAGTCTAACTTAGGTTGGAGCAAAAGGGGAACAGGTTACAGTCAGACAGCCATCTTCCAAAGAAAACAATTAGAAAGAGAATAGCTCCCACTGTGCACAAAACTCCCTCAATTGCCCACTTTACACAGAACACATCGAGATTGTCCACCATCATATAATAAGAGTGTTCTACTCTGAGCCGTGCTTTAATAAGTCCAGTCAGAGAGAGAGAGAGAGAGAGACGGAAATACATACGAGAGATCTGTGTAGAACACTTCATACTCAGAGCCAATTCTACAAGTGCTTTATAGCAAGGAGAGAGAGAGAGAGAGAGAGAGAGAGAGAGAGAGAGAGAGACAGACAGACAGACAGACAGACAGACAGACAGACAGACAGACAGACAGACAGACAGACAGACAGACAGACAGACAGACAGACAGACAGACAGACAGACAGACAGACAGACAGACAGACAGGGGGGGGGGAGAGAGAGGGGGGGGAGAGGGAGAAGGAAAATGAGGTTATGAAAACTCAGAGAGAGAACAGAGTGACACTGTCTGTAAATTAGCTCCATAACACCAACGCGCGCATGCACGCACGCACACGCACACGCACACACACACACACACACACACACACACACACACACACGCACACGCACATGCACACACACATCACACACACACACACGAGCAAAGACGAATCGCACACAAACCCTCATGAGGTCCTTACAGTGTGCTGTATAATCAAAGCTGAGAGGCAGTTTGTCAAGGACTGAGTTCAGCCGGGGAGACTTCAGAACCAAGGCAGCAACATGGAGGAGTCTGACCATCACCCAATCTGTCACCACATTAGTCCCCGTTGCTGTCATCAGGCTCATTTTCCATCACTTGACCTTGACACCGCGTTTCCTGTGATGTGAAACGTTGACGCCGTTTAACCCATATGAGATCAGGTTCATAAATTGTCTTCTAAATCCTGACAGTTTTCTGAAAAAGGTATGTTTCTATGTCAGTGGTTCTTCGATTTTTCAAAAATAGCAGACCTACAAGCTCGTAGCGAGCCACTCGGTGGCGCGCTATGAGCTTGTAGATCTGCTATTTTCCAATAGCTAAAGCATAACATAATGCTAACACCAAAAGGGGTTCCCGCCCAAAATGGGTTAAATTGGATGTACGTAGCAAACTTAGGCTGAACTCTATTTATTCTTTCTAAAAAGGGGGGCCGATATATTATCACACCATCACAACCAAACATCTGGTTGAGCAGCCAGGGCTCTACTTTCACTTTCTGTTCTTATTGAAAGTGCACTCAAGGGCGACGGTAGGAAGGTATGTGTGTGTTTGAGAGAGAGATAGAGAGAGAGATAGAGAGAGACAGAGAGGGGGGGGGGGTGTAATTGACATTACACGATGCAATCAGTTCGTCAGCTTCCTAACGGTATCAGCGGTATCATCTGGACTCTGTGCCTGCCTGTCTATCTGTGTGGTGTGTGCGAGCAAACCGTCAGCCTCGCCACAACTAACTGAACACGTTTCACACGCTGTTCCACGTGCCTTTAAGGTTTCCCCCACACTAGACCAGCTCAGCATCACGGCTCACCTAGTAAACTCCCACGCACGCACGCACCCACGCACGCACGCACGCACGCACGCACGCACGCACGCACGCACGCACGCACGCACGCACGGCCTGGACTATATGACCATATGTCCAGTGGCTAACATAATGGCCTTTTTTCACATTAGCTCTTGCACTTAAGGTATAGTTTTAGAGATTATAGTTATTTAAAAGCATTATTATTTTTTACCCTTGACACTAGACTGTAGCTGTGGCTTTTAACGCACAAGGAATTTCACGTGCCTTTTACTTGTAATTGGTATTGTTGACAATAAATGTGAACCTTGAACACACACGCGCACACGCACACGCGCACAAACACACACACACACACACACACACACACACACACACACACACACACACACACACACACACACACACACACACACACACACACACACACACACACACACACACACACACACACACACACACACACACACACACACACACACACACACATAATTTATTGGACTGACATTTTGGACAAATACAACTCCCTTCTTAAACTCTTAAACTGCATGAAATTAAAAGTTTGAGAACCACTGGCTCCCTCTGGAGCCCTCCATACTAGGCTGGATCAAAAGCTTTGACGTGTAATGAGAAAGAACACAATCTGCACATCAGTGAATTAAGTATACTCCCGCATTGGTGATTAGGGGTATATAACGTTCGGAGCTCCAGGGCTCAGACCTTTCAAACTATTTTCTTTTCATTGTGCAGAAGAGTTCATTCTCTTTCATCCACAAACGGAATCATGCCATGCTACTATGCACCACAGCTGCTGTAGCAGCTGTACTAACGATAAAAGCAAAGTTTTTTGGATCGTGGGTGTCGGCGGGGACGTGCAGAGAGCGTTGGAGAGAAATCCCGTAAGAGGGCACTTTGGGACCAAAAAATAGCGAAAATAGCAGATCTACAAGCTCTCAACGCGTCGCACTGCGACGCGTTGAGAGCTTGTAGATCTGCTATTTTCGGGGCGCAACCCAGCACTCTTTAGCTAGTGGAGATTAGGGCATTCACTTCTAGTCATTTTTACTAGTTGACTAGTTGCCTAGTTTACTAGTCGACTAGTTGTTTAACCACCTATTATGTTTTTTTTTTAAATAAATATTTGTACATAAAAACTGTGTACATGGTGACTATAACTATAATCTACCTGATCTTGAGGCCTACAAAATCGGGGGAAAAAAATATATATATATATATTATTATTTTTCTTATCAACTAGTCAACTAGTACCAGCAAGGTCGGCTAGTGGATTTACTAGTCGACTAGTTGCTTAATTCCCTAGTGGAGATGCAGGTGTAACGACATGGATTTCGAAACAAATTTGTTCAACGCAAAAATGCTGCGTTCCAAGTTCAGGAGACTGAATGCTAGCCTTCCGGTATGGCATGGAAAGGAGGACGCATGTGCATTTCTTTAACCCATTCTGGGGCGGGAACCCCTTTTGGTGTTTGTAAGCATTATGTTTTACCTTAGCTATTTTTGAATTTTTTTTAAAATGTGGCCCAAATGTTTGAATATTTTCTTTCAGAGCGAACGTTTTTTTAACTCAAATCTTTGCTTCTGGGAGGTCACTGGAACAACATATTTTCAGATGGGGGGGTTGGCGGCCAATTACATATATTCTTTGGAGTCCTTTCCTTGACATGAAATTGTTTGAGAACGACTGACACAGAAACATAGGTTTTTCAGAATATTGTCTATTTAGAAGACTTTTTTTTTTAGAATCGGCCTCAGGTCTAAATTGGTTAACCATAGTAAATGCTGCGTTCAGGGTCTGGGAAAGGGCGGTTGTTTTACAGACGGGTAAAAGGGCAGGGGGCTGAAGCCCCCTTTGATGTCTACGTCCCTGTGTGTAGGTATAGAACCTTACAAATCGTCCAGAGGGACTGCATGTCCGACTGAACCCGAGTCCAACCTAATAAATGTTGACGCACTAGAGGAATGTTAAACTCCAGTCCATAGACACATGCAAAACAGACTGAACCCGAGTCCAACCTAATAAATGTCGACGCACATCTATTAGAGTAATGTTAACTCCAGTCCATAGACACATGCAAAACAGACTGAACCCGAGTCCAACCTAATAAATGTCGACGCACATCTATTAGAGGAATGTTAAACTCCAGTCCATAGACACATGCAAAACAGACTGAACCCGAGTCCAACCTAATAAATGTCGACGCACATCTATTAGAGGAATGTTAAACTCCAGTCCATAGACACATGCAAAACAGACTGAACCCGAGTCTAACCTAATAAATGTCGACGCACATCTATTAGAGTAATGTTAAACTCCAGTCCATAGACACATGCAAAACAGACTGAACCCGAGTCCAACCTAATAAATGTCGACGCACATCTATTAGAGTAATGTTAAACTCCAGTCCATAGACACATGCAAAACAGACTGAACCCGAGTCCAACCTAATAAATGTCGACGCACATCTATTAGAGTAATGTTAACTCCAGTCCATAGACACATGCAAAACAGACTGAACCCGAGTCCAACCTAATAAATGTCGACGCACATCTATCAGAGGAATGTTAAACTCCAGTCCATAGACACATGCAAAACAGACTGAACCCGAGTCCAACCTAATAAATGTCGACGCACATCTATCAGAGGAATGTTAAACTCCAGTCCATAGACACATGCAAAACAGACTGAACCCGAGTCCAACCTAATAAATGTGGACGCACATCTATTAGAGTAATGTTAAACTCCAGTCCATAGACACATGCAAAACAGACTGAACCCGAGTCCAACCTAATAAATGTGGACGCACATCTATCAGAGGAATGTTAAACTCCAGTCCATAGACACATGCAAAACAGACTGAACCTGAGTCCAACCTAATAAATGTCGACGCACATCTATTAGAGGAATGTTAAACTCCAGTCCATAGACACATGCAAAACAGACTGAACCCGAGTCCAACCTAATAAATGTCGACGCACATCCATTAGAGGAATGTTAAACTCCAGTCCATAGACACATGCAAAACAGACTGAACGAGTCGCCACCGAGTGGCGCGCTACGAGCTTGTAGGTCTGCTATTTTTGAAAAATCGTGAAAATGTGGCACAAGTCTTTGAATATATACTCTTTCAGAGCGAACGTTTTTAACTGAAATATGTGCTTCTGGGGGGGTCCCTGGAACAACATATTTTCAGATGGGGGTCGGCGGCCGATTACATATATTTTTGGGGGTCCTTTGAGAACCACTGACACAGAAACATGGGTTAGTCAGGCCTAAATGAGTTAAAGGCAATCTCTTTTTAGAAATACCCCCCCCAACCCCCCCGAATGAGAACGTCTCCCATTTTTCATCGTCTTGGCAGTCAGTGGAAAATCTTAATAAAACCCTCTGCTTCCGCTTCTATTTTTACTGGTCGCCTCGTTTGACCCTCTGGAGCAGTGGAGCAAGTCCAGGTGTGGTTACACATTATTATTATTGAAATAAAACACAAAACGTCATGGATTTATATATATTTTAACTACTTTCTTTTAACCCCATTTAGACCTGAGGAAGATTCCACAAATGCCTTCTAAATCCTGACAGTGAAACCCTATGTTTCTGTATCAGTGGTTCTCAATATTTCATGTCAAGGATTCCAAAAATGATATGTAATTGGCCGCCGACCCCCATCTGAAAATATGTTGTTCCAGGGACCCTCCAGAACCAAAGATTTGAGTTAAAAATGTTTGAACATTTGGGCCACATTTTCACGATTTAAAAAAAAAATAGCAAGACCTACAAGCTTGTAGATCTGCTATTTTTCAACAGCTAAAGTACAACATAATGCTTAAAACACGCCCAAAATGGGTTAATCTGGTTTTTAACTCAAATCTTTGCTTCTGGGGGGGTCCCTGGAACAACATATTTTCAGATGGGGGGGGGGTCGGCGGGCCAAACACAGATAATTCTTGGGATGTCCTTGGCATGAAAAGGGTTGAGCACCATTGACATAGAAACATTAGGATTTAGAAGCCTTTTTTTTTTTTTTTTTTACCCATTTTGGGCGGGAACCCCTTTTGGTGTTAGCATTATGTTATGCTTTAGCTATTGAAAAATAGCAGATCTACAAGCTCATAGCGCGCCACCGAGTGGCGCGCTACGAGCTTGTAGGTCTGCTATTTTTGAAAAATCGAAGAACCACTGACATAGAAACATAGCTTTTTCAGAAAACTGTCAGGATGTAGAAGACATTTTTAGAATCTGATCTCAGGTCTAAATGGGCGATTGTGTGACAAAATCCTATAACTACATTGGATCTATATTGGAACTCCCCCCCCCTTCCCCCATTTCCTAAAACCATACAAAAAAAGGCACTCAGTTTTGGACATACGAGCTTTTCCGCTCCGCCATCGATGGCGTGTAAAATGTAAATGCGTAGCAGTAGTAGAGTTTTTCCAAGCGGGCGTCTGGGTTGATCATTGACCTGCTCTATAGGGAAAACATGCTGGAAATGGAAAGAGGTTGTTTATGGCCTGGAAAGGGTTCCGTGTCTTGAATGACTGCATTTGTGTGTGCGTGTGCGTGTGCGTGTGTGTGTGTGTGTGTGTGGGCTTGTGTGTACTGTACGCACGTAAGCACCCACAGCGCTGTAGCTGCTAGCATAAATATTTACATGAAGAACAGTAGGATAGTGTCCAACACGCACACACACACACACACACACACACACACACACACACACACACACACACACACACACACACACACACACACACACACACACACACACACACACACACACACACACACACACACACACACACACACACACACACACACACACACGTGTCACTCAGTGCACATACTGCACAGATAAAAAGCCAAATCCCAGTCAAACACGAATTCCAGTAATATTAATAGTACCTAATAAATAATGCTTAAAACACCGTAAGGGGTTCCCGTCCTGATTGGGGTGAAAGTGGACTGGTTGAGTAGGCTATGTCTTGAGGGTTTTATACATGCAGTATATTTTAGTCACAAGAGACCAAATAATAACTACACTGAATCCATTTGGAACACAGGTTCCTTTTTTTTTTTAAATAAGGATTTGGACCATCCAACCGCAATGATTATACCCACAGGGTCTAATGTTTGGCCCCGTCCTTTTTTCTCTCTAGGCCTACATCTAAATCTTTTTCCCAAACGGGGCCGATCCTTTAAAAAAAAAAAAAGATGCCAGAAAAAAGCTAAAAAAGAATTGCTTGTCACAATGCGACCCATTGTGAGCTTGTAGATAGGCTATTTGTTGCTGCTTTTGTGTGACACTATGACGAAGTAGTAGTAGTAAACAACAACAAAAGAGCACTTATTAAGGGCAGCTGCAATTCAAAATATAGCCCCTTTAGTAGAATCATGGGTACAGTTCAAGAGGAAGTACAGTACATCAGGTTAATACAAAAACCGCTACTGAGGATATAACCAGGAAAAGCACTAAGACTTGTTTACATATATGTTAAAGAAAGTAAAAAGGGGAAAAAACGTGTATAGTATGGAAAAGTGTGTGTGGGGGCCTGGGGGGGGACTTAAAAGCTTTTTAACCCATTTAGGCCTGACGTCGAAATTTAAAAAATGTCTTTTTAAAATGTATTTTTTTCTGAAAAACCTCATGTTTCTATACCAGTGGTTCTCAATATTTCATGTCAAGGACCCCAAAAATTATATGTAATATGTCGCCGACCCCTCCATCTGAAAATATGTTGTTTCCAAGGAAGCAAAGATTTGAGTTAAAAAACGGAAACTCTGAAAGAATAATATATTCAAAGATTTGAGGCACATTTTCACGATTTTTCAAAAACAGCAGACCTACAAGTTAGCTTGTAGATCTGCTATTTTTCAATAGCTAAAGTATAACATAATGCTTAAAACACCAACAGGGGTTCCCACCCAACATGGACTGACTGTGAATACAATTTTCAATCAATCAAATCCATCATAAAATGTTGAAAACAAGGTTTTCTGGTACAAGGTGTGTGTCCCCCGAAAGCAAAGATATGTTATAGGCAATTAAACCCATTAAAACCGGGACAGCATCCATGTCATTTTTAGACTCTAGTTAAAAAATCACACCCGTGTGAACTGAGTGGTGCGAAGTGGGGGTCCCTCTACTGTACCCTCTACTGTACTGTACTGTCACTGTACTATACTGGCACACCCGAAATCACCATATATACAGTTAATATGTGCGTGTGTGTTTGTGTGTGTGTTAGGTTACGCACAGGTGGTGAAAAACAACCATGCTGTTTTCGTGCTTAGACGCACCCACCCACCCAGCCACCCACCCACACACATAGTCACTTAAGGAAGTGGTTGCACCACTTAAAAATAAAAATCATTACAGTGTGAGAACTACAGATTAGTAGATGTTAATGTTAATGGGTTAAGTGGATAATTAAACACTTGCCCCGGTGACTCCGCCAGATAAGTTCACAATCGAGTCCCTGACTTTAAAATCCGTCTTGGTGACGCATGCAGCCACATTAGCCCCCCTGATCTCCTCCACTATCTTAATAAATAACGCTTTAAAAATAGCCTCGTCACGGCCACGTCCGCGCTGACCCAAACTGCCTCTCTCCGCCATGTCATGCGACCGCATTCTTCGTATGAACGCAGAACGCAGGCAAAGGGAGCAGAGCAGTAGAACTAAATTAACCCATTTTGACCTGTCGACGATTCTACAAATGTCTTCTAAATCCTGACAGTTTTCTTGAAAACCCCATGTTTCTATGTCAGTCGTTCTCAAACATTTTCATGTCAAGGACCCCCAAGATTATCTGAATTTGGCCGCCGACCCCCCATCTGAAAATATGTTGTTCCAGGGAACCCCCCAGAAGCAAAGATTTGAGTTAAAAACTTTGGCTCTGAAAGAATATACATTCAAAGATTTGCGCCACAATTTCACGATTTTTCAAAAATAGCAGACCTACAAGCTCATAGCGCGCCACTCGGTGGCGCGCTATGAGCTTGTAGATCAGCTATTTTTCAATAGCTAAAGTATAACATAATGCTTAAAACACCAACATGGGTTCCTGTACAGAATGGGTTAAGTCATAATACGGTCCATGTCTGACGGAAACCTTGCATGTCCAAAAAAAAAACCTGGTCCTTTTTTTTGTATTATTATTTTTTAAAACAGTTTAAAAGCGAGAAAAACTGCAGATTAGATCCCCCAAGATCAACGACGGTGTCGCGTCGTATTTTCCCCAACTACTTCTGACTGCGTCGCTCTCGCATGAGATATAGGGGCCGTTTATTTACGACATGGGTTAACCTAACCCTAAAAACATATAAGAAGTTGAAATATGGAGTTAAGAGGTTTCGTACCCTGACAGCGACGATTTTACGGTCCTAACCCACGGAGACTATAGGGGTTTAAACAGGACGTGGATGGTCTCCCACAGGGACCCAAAGGGAACACACAAACCTCTCTCTAAAGTCTAAAATAAACCCAGAAAACTCCAAACGTTGCTCCCATCTGAACCACTGTTTCCCAAAACACTGGGGCCGGTCCGGGACACATTTGTGGGGACGTGGACACATTTTTTTTATGGGTCCCTTTTTATTTTTCGTTTCCTACAAAAATGTGTTTCCTACTATTATTATTTCGAAACATTTGTAGAAAAAAAAAAAAAAAAAAAACATTGCCAAAAAAGTGAATATTTCATGAATGAAAATAAATGTGTGTGTGTGTGTGTGTGTGTGTGTGTGTGTGTGTGTGTGTGTGTGTGTGTGTGTGTGTGTGTGTGTGTGTGTGTGTGTGTGTGTGTGTGTGTGTGTGTGTAGATGTTGCTAGGTGTTATTTCTTCTCCCAGTGCAAAACCGTTATGCTCTCAGGAAATGGAAATGGATCCAATGTAATTATTTAGTCACAAGCTCTTCTTGTTAACACTTTTCTCTTTGGTTAAAATAATATTTGGACAATTTCTTAACCCATTTAGACCTGAGACCAGAATCTACTGTACAAAATGTCTTCTAAATCATGTCTTCTATATCAGTGGTGCTCAAACTATTTCATGTCAAGAACCCCCAGAGTTATGTATTTGGCTGCCGACCCCATCTGAAAATATGTTGTTCCAGGGACGCAAAGATATGAGTTAAAAACACTCGCTCTGAAAGAATACATGTGACCAGATTTTGAGCACCCGCACACACACACACACACACACACACACACACACACACACACACACACACACACACACACACACACACACACACACACACACACACACACACACACACACACACACACACACACACACACACACACACACACACACACACACACACACACACACACACACACACACACACACACACAAGCTTTTGTCACCGTATACGTATGTGATGCTATTCTCACTCTAACCCAGGAAAGGAATATTCACAAATATTTGTGATACATCTACAAAGCCTAAAGTTACCCAGAAATCATCCTTTTCGAGATAGTGATCTTCAGTGACATCCCTCTGAAATGGCAGAGCAGGTCACGTGCGTGCGTGCGTGCACGTTTGTGGGGTGTTTTGAGCAGCTCAAGGCGCTCTAAGCGCACAGGAAGCAATACCACGATGAACGCAGCTGCCGCCAAAGACAAGAATAGAAATCTTTACTTTATGTCTGTCTGTCAGCCAGCCAGCCAGCCAGCCAGCCAAGCCAATCAGTTGATCAGTGAGTCAGTCTTTCTGTCAAGTCACTCTCATACCGGTATGTGACTATATGA
The DNA here is from genome assembly GCF_951216825.1 of Electrona antarctica. Lineage (NCBI taxonomy): Eukaryota > Metazoa > Chordata > Actinopteri > Myctophiformes > Myctophidae > Electrona > Electrona antarctica. The sequence goes on from NC_136803.1 coordinate 26,894,736, forward strand.
CTCTGGGCGACTCAAATTATTTCATTTCAAAACAACCATATTTTTCCACGTATCCTCCTCGCCCCCCGTTTGACCTCTGCTGTGATGTGTACGGTGTTCTCCCTGACTGTCCCCGTGTGGTTTTTCTCGCCGTCACCTGTGCGCTTAAACGAATGTTTGAGTGTAAACGAAAGGTTAAATAAAGGCGTCGTTATAAAGGTAAAGGGTAAACGGTCGTAAGTGCAAAGCGACAAGCGTCGCTTGTCTGTGTCGCGAGAGAGAACGCATGCCTGCTTAACCCATTTAGGCCTGTCGTCGAAATTTTTAAAATGTCTTCTAAATTCTGACAGTTTTCTGAAATACCTCATGTTTCTATATCAGTGGTGTTCAATATTTCATGTCAAGGACCCCAAAAATGATGTGCAATAGGCCACCAACCCCCATCTGAAAATATGTTCCAGGAACCCCTCAGAAGCAAAGATTTGAGTTAAAAACGTTCACTCTGAAAGAATATATATTCAAAGATTTGTGCCACATTTTCACGATTTTTCAAAAATAGCTGCTATTTTTCAATAGCTAAATTATAACAATGTTTAAAACACCAAATGGGGTTCTTGCCCACAATGGGATAAATACGTCTGAAGACGTGCAGCAGACATCAGTGTTGTTTTTGGCAGCACATTTTCTATTTTAGTTTTAGTCATAGTCTTTGGATATGCAACTTAATTTAGTTTTAGGCATATTTTAGTCACCTGGAATGTTTCAGCGTTAGTCTAGTTTTAGTTGACTGAATATCATGAGATCTTAGTCGACTAAATCTACAGTTGATTTAGTCGACTAAAATGTATTTTTACAGGCCTTGATGCCGTCGTAATGACTGATTTTTACACTTGCTGAAAATCTACATCTACTTATAGATCGGCTATTTTCAGCATGCAACCAAGTGTAAAATGACTTATACTGGATCTCTTGTCCACTAGTCCTAACATCTAGTTTTTATTTGTTGACGAAATTGTCAATATATTTAGTCTTATAGTTTTAGTCATCGTAGCTTAGTTTTCATTTCGTTTCTATTCAGTTTTCGTCAGTGAAAAAAGGTAGTCGACGAACAATTTACGTCATAGTATTAGTCGACGAAAACAACACGGGCAGATATCTCCCTCCATCTCTCGCTCTTTTTCTGTGTCTCCCTTCTCTCTCTATACTCTTCTGTCACAATTTTTTGAGGGGGGGGGTTTTCCATGTCTCCCGTTCTCTCTTTTTTCGCTTTCTTTCCACAATTAAATTCAGTGCGAGTTTTATTGGCACGAGAAAACATATCATTATGTACCTTTACATTAGCCTGATTATCAGACTGTAGCTTTCCTGAAGCGTCAGTCTGACATTGTCTCCTGTCTGAGCGATTTCAAGGGGGAGGGGATTAGAATTTCCCTCAACCAGTAGCCATTGGTGTTGTTTTTCCCTCCTTCCTCTGTGTGTTGCGCTGCGTGATGACGCTGAAAACTGGACTCGGCGCTGATTGGTTGTTCGTTAGACCCACCCCCACCACCAATTCTCATTGGATAATACATTTTTGTACCGAAGAAATGATAGGTTCACAGTGCAACACCAGACCAAGAGATGCAGTCCACTCAGAGAGTGGGCGGGGTCTCTGGGCTGGATCCAGGCTACCTTTACATTGCCTCACTCACTCACTCACTCTCTTTCTCTCTCTCTCTCTCTCTTTGTGTCTCCCTCTCTGACTTTCACGCCGTGTTGTCGTCAGTCTAAACAGTGGATATTTAGCCAGCAGCAGTGGCCATGTTGTACATCAGCACTGGGGGTCAAAGGCCTGATTTATAGCCTACGTCGTCACACTGCTTCGGTTGCCGGGGTCATTGGTTAGACATGGGTTAAGGTTAGGTTTAGGTGTGCTGCCCCGTGGGAGGTTAGGTTTAGGGTGAGGGTTTGAGATAGGTTGTAGTTGTAGGACTAATGACTGGTCTTACTCTAAACCAAAAACTGTCTAAACTAAGTACTGCACCCGTGCGAAGGAAATATAGACGGTCTATACGTTCACAATGCGTCGCATCACGGCGCGTTTATGAGCTAGTTTTTGGCGCGCGGCACCATCGTACTACGACGCAGACTAAATGAACCCATTTTGGGCGGGAACCCCTTTTGGTGTTAGCATTATGTTATGCTTTAGCTATTGAAAAATAGCAGATCTACAAGCTCATATCGCGCCACCGAGTGGCGCGCTACGAGCTTGTAGGTCTGCTATTTTTGAAAAAGTGAAGAACGACTGACATAGAAACATAGCTTTTTCAGAAAACTGTCAGGATGTAGAAGACATTTTTAGAATCTGATCTCAGGTCTCAAAATGGGTTAAACATGGAACTACACTCACGCGTGCTTAAAGTGCATACAGAGGTTTCCACTTTTGGCTGCATGGGCCACCTTCTCGCGACGTGTGGCACGGAAGCGTGAAATCGTCAGCATTTTACAAATCACAGAATGACTACTTGTGTTGTTCGGTTGTTCCCCCACCGTCTTAGCTGAGGAAACTGCACTTCAGCCACACACAAAAAAACACTACCAGCATGAAGTTGATTTTAGCAATTCATACTAGTGATGCACCGAATATTCGGCCGCAGAAAATATTCGTCAGAAAACAGCAAAAAATGCATTTTCAGCCTATTCGGTTTCGGCCCGAAAAGGCGGAAAATATATCACTGAATAGTGTATGCAATGAATGCGTTCAAAAGAGCTGAATAAATGTTTAGTTTTTGCCATAACCATTTATTTTGCCATAAATCAGGTAGCTTTAAGGTGCGGCCATGACAGCAATGGTAGGAAAAAAAGATATATAATATTTATCATATTCGGATATTCGGTGTTCGGTTTTCGGCCAACTGTTTCCTATATTCGGTATTCAGTTTCGGGCCAAGAATTTACAGTAATACAGTATGTCGGCATCGATTTCAGTTTGTCGCTTTATTTAAACACTGAAATCAAATCCTGCCGTGCTATGATTACGGAGATGAAAAAGATACCGAAAGGACAAACCTGAAATGTATATAACTTTTTCGGCAGCTACCGTAACAATATACTGCTATAGGTGTAAATAACGTGTAATGCATACCGTAGCTGCAACCTGAAGACTTTTATATCAACTATATTTTGTAGCAGGAGATATTATGAACTCCAGCATCCATTTACTTTCTGACCTGACCTGACATACTGTGAGTATCTCCGCACTGCTTTGGCCTGGATGATGAAGGAGGAGATATTTTAAGCAATACGTTATACTTTAACTATTGGAAAAATAGCAGATCTACAAGCTCATAGCGCGGCACCGAGTGCCGCGCTATGAGCTTGTAGATCTGCTATTTTTGAAAAATCGTGAAAATGTGGCATAAGATCTTTGATTATATATTCTTTCAGAGTGGACGTTTTTAACACACATCTTTGCTTCTGGGAGGGACCCTGGAACAACATATTTGCAGATGGAGGTCCGCGGCCAATCACATATATTTTTGGGGGTCCTTGACATGAAAATGTTTGAGAACTGCACTGACATAGAAACATGTGGGGTTTTTCCAGAAAACTGTCAGGATTTAGAAGACATTTGTAATAATCGTCCTCGGGTCTAAATGGTTTAAGACTGTACCAGGTGCAGTCTTAACCGTTAACAGTCTTACAGAGTTTGTTTGATTCACATTCACACACATAACTCGTTCCTCTATGACATCACGCCTCCGAAATTGCCGTCCGCCAAATGTTTGTTCTGCGGTGCGTAATGCTTTTCAATCAAACCCAGTTCGATCCCTGCATTTGTTTTTATCTTCTTTTCTTAAATGAAAAGTTTTATTTTGTATTAATTTATTTATTTTCAAAAGGTGGACCAGGAGATTGCTTTATATATATATAATAGCGGTAATGACGCTTTCATAATCACACTGTAGGCAAACCGTAAACCACAAAACAGAACATAATAGGAACCGAGATGTCCTTTGACAGTGTGGGAAATGTGAATTGGCCAATTGAACGCGCACGCACGCACGCACGCACGCACGCACGCACGCACGCACGCACGCGCGCGCGCGCGCGCACGCGCACACACACACACTGTCACACACACACACACACACACACACCCCTTTGAAAGTCTTCGTTCAATATTTCTAAATAATAGAATTGTTATACGTTTTTGACTGCTGGGTAAAAAAATAAAAAAATAAATCACAGCTATACAGTGTTTAACGAACTCGAGCCCCCGACTCTTACAACACCGTGAACCCAGCTGGCACGGAGAAAAAATAGAACGGGTTGGCACCCCACCCACCCACCCTGCACCGTTAATTCAAAGGATCACACCTCTGTCAATACGTGTCATTGTCTGCTCAACAGCTCCAGGCCATTATTGCACGTTAAACATAAAGCCCTCTCCCCAGGGGTGTAGCACACATTTCTGTGTCCTGTACAGATCAGACTCCATGATGACCCTGTTCTTCCATTCTCTATGCATGACTAAGCAAGCAGGTAGGGCTTACTGTACTGTACAATTTGACACGAATATGAACACAACTGAAGAGTACACACATGAGACATTCTGAATACATTTAGGCCTGACGTCGAAATAAAAAAAAAGTCCTCTGAAAGAATATATATTCAAAGATTTGTACCGCATTTGTACCACGATTTAAAAAAAATAGCAGACCTACAAGCTCGTAGCGCGCCACTCGGTGGCGCGCTATGAGCTTGTAGATCTGCTATTTTTCAATAGCTAAAGTATAACATAATGCTTAGTTAAAACACCAAAAGGGGTTCCCGCCCCAAAATGGCTTAATACATTATACTGCAGCTTACAATGACAACAGAGGGCAACCTCTGTCAGTCTTTTTAGATCAGTAAAGTTAGCTATAATTACTTTTTTTTTAAATCACAAATACAGTGGAATGACTAGAAGTAGTTGTTGTTTGTGCAAAATCACAGATTGTATCAGCTAAAACAAGCAGTCTTACAATCCTGAGTCCTGACAATCAATTATTAGTTAATAACCGCACGGCCGACTTTCCCTCCCAGGCCATGGGATCTAGAGTCTTGGGGGTCATTGGGATCAAGAGGTTTTTTGTTTTGTTTCTGCCCCCCCGAGGGGCTTTTTGCCTTTGTTGTCTATACTTTGCTGTGCTTAGAACTATCATGCAAAAATGCTGAAAGTCATCTACTCATAATAAGTCATGACTGCAAGCAATCTAGGCTTACCACACGAAATGCAATAGTATTAGCTTAAAGCAGTGGTTCTCAACCTTTTCTGAATCTGGGCCCATTTCAAATTCTCCACAGCGTTTAGTCCATAAAAGTGGGACATGATGAGGTTTCCACCCATCAAGAGACGATATACCGGTTCTAAATGGATTTTATCTTTATCTAAATTAATGTTATCTTTATCGATCCCGCTGTTCCACCACCACTACTACTACGCCCCTGGATCTCCCCGTTATTTTTTTACATTTCACTCGTAAAATCAATCTTTTCACCACCAGGCAGGGCCTCTTTTTAGGTAGTGCGAATGGTGCCGCCACACTTTCCATCTCAGAGTCAGAGCTAAAATAGGCAGGGGCGGTAATTAGCGCTATGCACGGCGGCTAGAGGCCTGAGAGCTCTCCCTGAAAAATATCGCATCGCATCGTTCCGTCGCAGTTGATTTTTCACCTACTTAAGCTGCGGTCGGTTTGGGGCCCCAACCCCCCCGCAGACGGCCACGCGTCGCCTCCTCCTCCCCAACCGGCGTCACTTCTTCATCCTCTCGTTAAGCGACGCCCGGCCGTCCGGCCGTGGGGACCCCTGTTGTCCCCCTCTGCGCTGTGCAGTGCCGTGCTGGCTTGCCCGCGCAACGCAGTCGAATTATACACACAATGGAAACCAAACAAAAACAAGTTGAACACGTGTAGGCTAGTTGAGTGCACAGCCGCTCCGCTCACAAACAAAACGACTCGTCAAGTAGGACTGTGTGTGGACAAAAAAAAGGTTTTATTTCAAATAATTAGTCACGCATGGACCGACGACTCTCTCTCTCTCACTCTCTCTTTCAGTCTCTCTGTCAGTCCAGTCAGTCAGTGTCATGATTTCACAATTTTCTAATTTAATTTTGATCGATCACAAACTGTCTGCAGGCAATCAATCAAATGTGATACTTAATATTTATACCAAATAACAGCAACACAAGCAGCTGTTCATTTTAACCAGTAATTTGAGCTGCACTTTCTCCCAGACGCCTCTGCCACCAGGTACTATTATTTTCGCCCAGAGACCTTTGAAACCAGCCACTTATGATCCCTAGTGTGGGGCTAACATTCGACAAAGATGTTTGGCGTAAATGCCAAAAAGACAGAAAACTGTCAGGATTTAGAAGGCATTTGTAGACTCGTCCTCAGGTCTTAAATGGGTTGAAACAACTACGGTATGGTTTGGAAAATGGCCGTCATTGCTGTCAAGTATTCCGTTTCCACCAAAAGAACTTTGGTTCTAGAACTGGTTCCGTTCTTTATTTTTTTTCATGATGGTTTACATCACATCTTGCATCTTCCAACCTGAATAGTGACACACACACCACTTTGGTTCCCACTGGCCACTTCAGTGCCAACTTTTTAGGGATCTGACCCAATTCATTTTGGTTCAAAATTAGGCAGGGGAAGAAAAAACAGAAGAAGAAGAAGGGAACCGGTTCACAAGCCCGGTGGAAAAGGAGCCTGTGAGTCATATAGTCCAAGGCATATGACTCACAACATGGACTAAATATGAGAGACCGGGGCAGTAATATGGTCCTTTAGTGTAACTAGTCTTAAGAACTGTAAATTGGTTCGATTCATTTGACATTCTGTTAAGCCAACACATTGAAGTGCAGGAGTCAGCAGCCGTGTAGCCTGGAACTCGCCTATGCTTTTTATGGGAGAAACTATGCACAGCTGCGCGACATGAGACTAATTGATTAGAGCGACAGAGAGAGAGAGGAGTGTGTGTGTGTGTATATGTGTGCGTGTGTGTGTCAATTTAACAAAGGTGCAGACGATCAGAAATCAGCAGAGAGTGAGCGATGTTTGCGCTACTCTATGCCGAATTGAAGTGGACTCGGACCCAGACTTTTTTTTTTCTCCCTGGAAATAAAAACGTCTGGGTTTTCCGAGGCTAGCAGCCGTGTGACGTGAGCATTAGCAGTCTCTCTACACGGCTTGAACAGTAGGAATGATGTGAACGCAGACAACTCACATTCCTCACATGATAAGAGCACCGTAACACCGTAACCGCCTCAGCTGAGATAGTAGCTGCCAAGTGTGCGTGCACTTGTGTAAATATAAACTCAATAATATTTAGACCATCGGCCTGCAGGGCCGTGGCTCAGCGGTCCAGGCACCTTGGCTGGTAATCCAAGTCTGGCAGTGGCAGGGAATCCATGTCTCCCCCCCCCCCCCCCCCCCATCTCTCTCTCCCCATTTCCTGTCAGCATACTGTCTGTCCCTCCATACAAATATAAAATAAAGGCGAAAGCCACAAAAAAACATTTAAAAACAAATATATTTAGACCACCTCCACTTATACTGTATTGATAATCCATTATCCCCCGTTTGGGGGAATTTTTTTGCGTCTAGGAAGGAAGTACATTTGGGAGAAGAAGAAAATGCGGCACGGCATAAATCTGGTTCGGATATTGTTACGTTAATAACGTACCTACCTACCTACTGAATAATGCTTGTCTAACGTGTGGGCGACATCTCCACCAACAGACACAAAGTACTCATGTCTTATATGAACCACTTAACCCATTCTGGGCGGGAACCCCTTTTGGTGTTAGCATTATTCTTTAGCTATTGAAAAATATCAGATCTACAGGCTCGTAGCGCGCCACCGAGTGGCGCGCTACGAGCTTGTAGGTCTGCTATTTTTGAAAAATCGAAGAACCACTGACATAGAAACATAGCTTTTTCAGAAAACTGTCAGGATGTAGAAGACATTTTTAGAATCTGATCTCAGGTCAAAATCTGTTAAATAAAACCTATACTTGGTTGACAAAAGTCCCTCAGGGCGGCTCTATGCAAATTACTTTTCTGTTTTCACTCCACGTTAAATGTCGTGGCTGAAAATAGCCGATCTAACAAGCTATAGGCGACGCCACACTGTGAGCTTGTAGCTTGGCTATTTCTCCCCCAACGGTTTGTTTCGCCCCCCACACAAATATGAATGCTGGGGGTTTTAGGAAAGAAACTTCTTCTTCTTCTCGGGGAACGGATCAAAATACAGTAACTGCATCGTTGTCGGATGTCTGGCTACAGTAAGTAAGTAAGTAAGTCAATTTTATTTATAGCACCTTTCGAAACAATGTTACAAAGTGCTGTACAACAAGGTAAAACAATCATGTTAAAACAAGGGCATGAAACAAGCTCCAAAGAGACACCAAACAAAAATAGCGGAGAGTCCGTTAAGAAAGACCACAGCACTGCACCCAGAGGCAAACGATGAAACAAACGGGCTAATCTAAGAGCGGTTTTTTCGAGCTAAAAGACGGTCAACTCTTAAGCGAGTAGAACTTTCAAAAGTTGTATCCGTGCAGGGCTAAACGTGTGCATGCAATGTTTTGTTTCCCTTATCTGAAACCTTGACGGTGGATTTGCATGACCTTTTGAATAACGAATACATGTGTCACAACACACTACTAAACCAAACACATCTATCATTGCACGAGATAAAAACCACTGTGACAGTTGCACGAAAACAAATAACCAGCTACAATTATACATTGTGTGAAAAGGTCTATTGAAAAATAGCAGATCTACAAGCTCATAGCGCGCCACCGAGTGGCGCGCTACGAGCTTGTAGGTCTGCTATTTTTGAAAAGTTGTGAAAATGTGTCATGTGTCACACTACTAAACCAAACACATCTATCATTGCACGAGATAAAACCACTGTGACAGTTGCATAAAAACAAATAAATAACCAGCTACAATTATACATTGTGTGAAAAGGTCCCATGATGGAACAACAACCAATATTTCTGCTGTTCTATTTAAAGAAGTGCTTCAGAGAAGCAATTATACATTGTGAAAAGGTCCATGGAACGACCGATATGTCTGCTATTCCATTTAAAGAAGTGCTTCAGAGAAGCGATTATACATTGTGAAAAGGTCCATGGAACGACCGATATGTCTGCTATTCCATTTAAAGAAGTGCTTCAGAGAAGCGATTATACATTGTGAAAAGGTTCATGGAACGACCGATATGTCTGCTATTCCATTTAAAGAAGTGCTTCAGAGAAGCGATTATACATTGTGAAAAGGTTCATGGAACGACCGATATGTCTGCTATTCCATTTAAAGAAGTGCTTCAGAGAAGCGATTATACATTGTGAAAAGGTTCATGGAACGACCGATATGTCTGCTATTCCATTTAAAGAAGTGCTTCAGAGAAGCGATTATACATTGTGAAAAGGTCCATGGAACGACCGATATTTCTGCTATTCTATAAAGTGCATCAGAGAAGATAGTATTGAATGGAAGGTACAACCTGATGAGAGAGAAGAACGCTATCCATCCATTGCCTGTCTGGGCCCAAACTCTCCTGAATCTATGGCTTTTATCTATCTGGATCTATGGCTTTATCTATCTGCCGCTCAACACTCTGAACTCTCAGCTGTACGGCTCACGGCTAGCGCTCATGTGTGAGTGAGAGAGAGAGAGAGAGAGTGCAAGAGTGCAAGCGAGAGGGGATGGCAGAGGGAGGGGCACAGAGAGAGAGGGAGAGAGAGAGAGGGAGAGAGAGAGAGAGAGAGAGAGAGCGAGCTAAGCATTTTGTGCGCATTCAGTGTGTGACATAGCAAGTCTGGAAGAGGAGGGTGAGAGAGGGAGTGGCAAACAGGGAGAAAAAAAGAGAGAGAGAGAGAGAGAGAGAGAGAGAGAGAGAGAGAGAGAGAGAGAGAGAAGAGGCTAACGGTGTGAAAAAGAGAGAGAAAGTGAGAGATAGGTAGGGGAGCGCGAGGGGCGAGTAACGAAATAGCCGTTTGCATACTTCCTTTATGAGCCAAGACAGTGCATGTTCTCTGAGCACACACACACACACACACACACACACACACACACACACACACACACACACACACACACACACACACACACACACACACACACACACACACACACACACACACACACACACACACACACACACACACACACACACACACGTTGCTATTCGGGTTCATGTGTGAAACCTTGGCTGCAAGGCAGGAAGAGGGAAACAGAGTGAGAGAGAGAGAGAGAGAGAGAGAGAGAGAGAGAGAGAGAGAGAGAGAGAGAGAATCATTAAAAAGAAAAAAAGGAGACATGTTGTCAACTGAGGATGCTCATCGCGACAGTTTGACAGCCAGAGAGTGAAGACTTTGACGAGGATACATCAGTTCACAGAGTACCTCCGGGGGCCGTTATTCCACAAGACACTCCTTCTGTCCAGACCTGACCTGGAAACCCCTGTGCTCAGCACGGTCACATGCAGCACTGTAGTGCCCTTAAGACTGTATTGCATTCAATACACAATGTGGTGTATGCCCCACCAACACCATCCAGTAACCCATTTTAGGCCTGATGTCGAAATTAAAAAAAATGTCTTCTAAATTCTGACAGTTTTCTGAAATTCAGTGGTGCTCAATATTTCATGTCAAGGACCCCACAAAATGATATGTAATTGGCCTCCAACCCCCATCTGAAAATATGTTGTTCCAGGGACCCCCCCAGAAGCAAAGATTTGAGTTAAAAAAAATCGTGAAAACGTGAAAAAATATATATTCCAAATTTGTGTCACATTTTCACGATTTTTCAAAAATAGCAGACCTACAAGCTCGAGTGGCGCGCTATGAGCTTGTAGATCTGCTATTTTTCAATAGCTAAATTATAACATAATGTTTAAAACACCATAAGGGGTTCCCGCCCAAAATGGTTTTCAAGCAGTGGTTTTCAACTATTTTCATTTCGAGGCCCAATATTTATTCGGCATTTGAGCCACGGACCACCGTTTGATTAGATTTTAGCCTCTCATCAGACCCAAAACTAAAGAATATGTTGTTGTCGTTGGATAAGATTTTTTCTACAATTCCACACTTTTTTTGGCAAATGTTGATCAAAATAACAATTCTTCTACATTCGCTAATTGTGTATGACATAGCAGATCTACAAGCTCATAGCGCGGCACTCAGTGCCACGCTATGAGCTTGTAGATCTATATAAGTCTGTCTTTAGAGAACTGCTGACAGAGTTATAGCAGGACAAGAGGAGTCATAAAACTCTTCCACCTGGTGACAGCAGTCAAGAGCCTATTCTAGGGATTCCTAGCTGACTTGAAGAACAGCCATTTAAGGCCATGTGTTAAAGGAGTGTTCTATTTATTTGCAACCTGTGTGTGTTTTTGTTTTGGGACCTCTCGAAGTGTATAAGAGAGGGTGTGAGACTGTAATAGAGGGTATGCGCATGCATAAAGTGAATGGCAAATCGAGTGGCAAATCGAGTGGCAAATTGAGTGGCAAAGCGACAGAAAAAGTGAGTTTAACATTGTTTAATGCAATAAGATAGGACTTTTCTGTTTGGATGTATGGGCTGTCAAGGCTAGAAAGTCGTTTTTGCCACTCAGTAGGCATTCCTGCATAACTTCCTGGTTTGATGATGATGTCACGCGCATACTCTCTATTGGGAGGTGCCACGATACTTTGGTGTTGTGTGCACTCCAGGAGCGCTCCTGTAATAAATACGTGATTGTGTTCTCAACACTTCTAAACCTTTTCTCGATCTGGACTTCAAATTCATTACACTTTTGGTTGTGAGTTTAAAATATCCAGTACAGGGGGTAAAATAGGGCAGCTGTGGTGGTGGACACCTCTTCCGTTCACATATTTGCTAGATTTGAGTCATTAGTACAGTATCAGATTCATAAAAGGTTGATGTTGTTTTTTTGGCAAATGCACTTATTTTCTACCTTTGTTAATTAGCTAGTGAAAATACGTTATAACTAGAACTGCACTCTGTCGAGTGCCTACTTGCTTGTTGCGCACAAGTAGGCCATAAATGGCCTACTAGTGCTAGGCCATTAGTAACGGAAAACATACCTGCAGTCTGCTTCCGTATGTCCCGTACCAGCATTTGACGTCATATATGCTGCTAAGGGACATTGGTACATATCTTCATCACGTCATGGGACATACGCTTCGTAGCATGACGGAGAACATACCGGAATGGTCTGCTTCCGTATGTACCGTGCAAGCATATGACGTCATATCATATGCTGCTAAGGGACATACGCATCGTAGCACCTGACTGATAACATTACTTGCACGCTCTGCTTGCGCAAGTAATTAGTCTAGAACCTTGGTCAATTTGGGTGAATGCAATGGCTCACTTGACTTCAGTTCAGACAGAGAAGAAGCAACAAACCAAAGCCAGCCTTTATACATGGCATTTCGAACCGACACTGGGGTTCATGTGGTCAACTCCGTTTTCTCGCCTCACGTTAGCCATAGTAAACAGGCATTAGCCCATTTTGGTGTTAGCATTATGTTATGCTTTAGCTATTGAAAATAGCAGATATACAAGCTCATAGCGCGGCACCGAGTGCCGCGCTACAAGCTTGTAGGTCTGCTATTTTTGAAAAATCAAAGAACGACTGACATAGAAACAGACATTTTTAGAATCTGATCTCAGGTCAAAATGGGTTAATTGACCCACACCGTGTCACACTGGGTGTGACACGGTGTCACGGTGTACCTCCTGCCTAGGAGGTATTTATTGCCTTCTGGAAATTCCGATCAGGAGTGGTGGCATGATCAGCCGAGGTGCAACAACAGGAAAGCGAGTTACCTTCAACTCATTTCCCTTCATTGTCTGAACTTTAACGCAAAAACATTTCCTTAACCCATTCTGGGCGGGAACCCCTTAAGCATTATGTTATACTTTAGATATTGAAAAATAGAAGATCTACGAGCTTGTAGATCTGCTATTTTGTAAAGAAATCACGAAAATGTGGCGCAAATCTTTGAATATGTATTCTTTCAGAGCGAACATTTTTAACTCAAATCTTTGCTTCCCTGGAACAACATCTTTTCAGATGGGGGTCCAGGGCCAAATACAGTTAATTCTGGGCTTAAAGAGGGCTTCCTCTTGCTTCTAAATGTTAGGATTTAGAAGCAATTTCCTTTAGAATCGGCCTCAGGTCTAGATGGCTTAAGTATAGCAATGGGCCCCACCCACCTCCAAAGTGTACAGTAGGCCTACTCCAAGGACATTAAAAGCACTAAAAGTAGTATTACTTGTTTAAGCATTACTACCAATGGCATTGTATTGCCAGCTTCTTGCTAGGTCTGTTTTTTCTAGTTTAACCCATTTAGGCCTGACCTCAAAATATAAAAAAAAATCTTCTAAATCCTCCAGTTTTCTGAAATAAATATTTTCACGATTTTTCAAAAATAGCAGACCTACAAGCTCGTAGCGCGCCACTCGGTGGCGCGCTATGAGCTTGTAGGTCTGCTATTTTTCAATAGCTAAAGCATAACATAATGCTAACACCAAAAGGGGTTCCCGCCCAAAATGGATTAAGGGGAAAAAAAGGGAATTGGCTATAGAAGTCGTGTCCTGATCGCCGTGCCAATCATCATGCCCCCCTGCTGTCACCATAACAACAATACTAACCCCCCCTGTCCTGTCGCCATGACGATCACGTCAAACCAGAGACCCCCATGGGCAAGGTTGGCCCTGACAAACCCAGACGCACAGCCGCAAACAAACAAACACACAAAGACAGACTAATACAAACGCTGTGTGTGTGTGTGTGTGTGTGTGTGTGTGTGTGCATGAGCATGTGTGTGCGTGTGTGTGTGTGTGTGTGTGTGTGTGTGTGTGTTGCATGTGTGCGTGTGTGTGTGTGTGTGTTGCATGTGTGCGTGTGTGTGCAAGCGTGCATTCAGGAGATGGTTACAACGCAATGCTCTGAGTGTAGCGGATCTCAACATGTTCCAATTGTGCCACCTGCTGGTAGGTTCACGCAACTACAGCCATGTGTTAGACGAGGGCAGAGGGTCATTTAGGGTACAAACACGTCTTTTGTTCTGTTTTTCTTTTTTGGGGGGGGAGCGGGGGGAAGGGGGGTGTCTCACTATCATTTTTGAGAGACAGGCAGACTCAGAGGTACAGAGTTACTGTTCTTTGGACAGACAGAGGTACTAAAACCGGACACTCCATTTCCAATCAGCTATCCAGCCAGGACAATACCATCTGCCAACCAGTACACACAAACACACACACACACACACACACGCACACGCACACGCACACGCACACGCACACGCACACGCACACGCACACACACACACACACCAGCACGCATGTGCGCGTACACACACACTCAGGCAGGGCAGCACATGTATGCAGGCTGTGAGTCATACCTCTTGGAGAAGAGCTTGAGTCCAGTGAAGGTCTTGTGTGACTGTCTGTCCTTGCCCTCCGGCAGGTAGGAGGCCAGCAGAGCGACCGAGGGCAAGCTGGACGAGGACGAGTTGGACGAGGACGACGCTGAGCTTCTCTCTCTGTCTTCCACTGTCCCTCCTCCTCGTCCTCCTCCCCTTCCTCCTCCTCCTCTTCCTATCTCAGCCGAGATACCACCACCCGAGACCACCTGGGTAGAAGCCGGGGGGCGTTCCAAGGCCTCGGGTCCAAGGCCGTCCCCACTGGGATACGCAGTGCCTGCTGGGGGCTTAGGATCCATGGCATGGCAAGTGTGAATTCACAGGGGGGGGGGTCTTTTGTTGTTTGCTTTTTGGGGGGGGTTGTGTCTCTGGTCAGTGTGCGTTGCGTGTCTGTCGACGCGTGCGTCCCCCCCCCCACTCCCCGTCTCACATCTTGTCCCGACGTCGTCCGGCTCTCGAAGGGACTTGAATGTATTCTCCGCGGAATTATTCCCCCTTCCTCGGATTGTTTCCTATCGTCGATACTCGAGACGACTCTTCGTAGCACGAACTAAAAGTAACGTTCCCGGGTGGTTGAAGCATATCTGGCCTCCTCTGGCCCCCTGGTTCCGCTGGCGTGCATCCCCCCCAGGACTAACCGGGTGGAAATGTTCAGCATAATAAGAGACTTTGTGATCTAAAAAAAAAAAAGGACGCCCCGGTTCAATTTCCACCGAATCACCACCGGACACAATCTGAAGCAGCCACAGGTGTCAATAAAAGGTGCTCGGTGCTCAACACCAAGGCCCTTTTTCTTTTTCAAACGACCGCCTAAGGGCGGAGTTTGAATAGTTCCCGCAGTTTGAATAGTTTGAATAGCCGCATGGTGGTCTTGACAGATAAACACTCCCAGGGCGCACCGCCGCCACGGGCCACAAAGTCAACTTGCTCCTGTTGCGCCGCGGCAGGCAGACAAGCGTGGCCTCAGCTGTACACACTCGCAAAGACGGACTACACGGCCACACAGAGAACTACAAACATGGCTGCCACCTACAAAGTCAACAATCCACACACGACATATTAGGAGGCAAAGGTCTCTTCACAAGCCATAAGGCGAGGCGTGTGTATGTGTGTGATTAGTGTCCATGTACCACAAAGCCCTGAGGGACATAATCCCTGCCTGCATTCCTCTCTCTCTCTCTCTGTAGGTCTCTCTCTCCAGTCTTCCTGTTGAATCAGCTTGCAGTCTCAACCGTCATCAGTATAGCAGTACTGCAGAATAGCAGAAATACTTTTATTCCAACACTTCCTTCCAGTCCTCCAGTCAGTGCCATTATCCTCTCTCTCTCTCTCTCGGCATGTCCCAGTGTCTCTCTTCCTTTGTCGTGTTCTTCTTGTCTTCCTCTTCTCTTTCCTTCCTCCCTCCCTCCCTCCCTCCCTCCCTCTCCTATGCTCTTGTTACTTGTGTCTAGTTGTCAGGCAGTTAATTACACTCACACACACACACTCACATCTGAGTCCCGCGTTGACACGCACACAAAACCCGAGTCGCGCGCTGACAGACGAACGTGCTGTGCTGCCCGGGGGAGCTTGTCTGCTGTCCACTTAGTTACTCGCGCTCGACCTGTGTCCCGCACACACACTCGCGCACGCACGTACGTACGTACGCACGCACGCACACTCACACACACACTCACACACACGCTCTCCCTATAACAGATCCTCTCTAGCCACCCGGCTAGAACCAGGAAGCAGAGAATCATAACAGTCAGGACCCCCTACTGTAGCTGTCCCATCAGCTGCCTGTCTCAAAACTCTTTCACTGATTGATGTAAGCTGACTTGGTTGAGCTACTATAACTGACAGTTTGACACACTATTGAAACGAAATCGCTCTCTCTGTTCCGGGGGGCAGAGGGGAGGGGGGGGGCAGAGCAGCTCGCAATTCATTTTCAATGGGAGTCCATGGGTTTCACAGGGCAGACAGAGATACTGTCTGTCTGTCTGTCTGTCTGTCTGTCTGACAGGCAACCTGTCGGATTCTTCTGATAACCGTCTCTTCTCCCTGTAAACCACTTGATTTCAGGCCTGTTCTGAGGGGATCATTCACCATACCATACAGTAGCCAATCTATTCTACAAGCTTGCAGATCGGCTATTTTCCGGCAGATTTTGTATATAGAGGGCAATGGGGTGGGGGAAAGAGCGGACCAAGTACAAAGCCGAGCCGTCCCATAAAAGACACAAGGGATATGAGGAAATATCTCTATCAAAAAAAGAAGGAAAGAAATTATGAAAAAATAAATAATAATAATAATAATAAATACACCTATTAGAAAAAACAGCCTGCTCAGTGCCAAATTGGAACCTCTTTTGGTGTTTTAAGCATTATGTTATACTTTAGCTATTGAAAAATAGCAGGTCTCCTATTTTTGAAAAATCAGGGCCCAAATCTTTGAATATATATTCTTTCAGCGTGAACGTTTTTAACTCAAATCTTTGCTTCTGGGAGGTCCCTGCCTGGAAAAACATATTTTCAGATGAGGGTCGACGGCCAATTACATATATTTTTGGGGGTCCTTGACCCTTGTAGGTCTTGTAGGTCTGCTATTTTCAATAGCTAAAAGCATAACACAATGCTTAAAACACCAAAAGGGGTTCCCGCCCAGAATGGGTTTAAGAAAAAAATAAAAACAGCCTGTCTTTATCTTTACCCAACATCCTGGTGGAGGTGGCAGAGCATTCTTAGCCACTCTTGTTAGTAGGTCAGACAGGAAAGTATACTAAAGGTAACAGAAGCGGTCTATCTAACGTTACTGACAGGGAACACAAAGTGTTTAAAAAAAGAAACAAAGCCTGTCGTGTCCTGTTTGAGACTGTGTGTTAGTGTAGCCTGCTTGTGTGTGTTAGTGTAGCCTGCTTGTGTGTGTTAGTGTAGCCTGCTTGTGTGTGTTAGTGTAGCCTGCTTGTGTGTGTTAGTGTAGTCTGCTTGTGTGTGTTAGTGTAGCCTGCTTGTTGTGACGACGCGGCACCTTGGATTAGCCATAACTGCATCATAGGGTTCCCACCCTTCACACACACACTCAAAGTAAAGTCCAAGTCCAAATGCACCAATGCAACTCCTTGCGACAAAAACAAAACTGATTTCTAGCAACAGATGTATTAGACTGCTGAACAAGAGCTATAAGTCTGATGCACAACTGAATTGATTCTTATAAATACTTTAGCTATTGAAAAATAGCAGATCTACAAGCTTGTAGGTCTGCTATTTTTGGAAAATCGTGAAAATGTGGCGCAAATCTTTGAATATATAGTGTGTACGTTTTTAACTCAAATCTTTGAATATATAGTGTGTACGTTTTTAACTCAAATCTTTGAATATATAGTGTGTACGTTTTTAACTCAAATCTTTGAATATATAGTGTGTACGTTTTTAACTCAAATCTTTGAATATATAGTGTGTACGTTTTTAACTCAAATCTTTGAATATATAGTGTGTACGTTTTTAACTCAAATCTTTGGCTGTGCATGGGGGGGGTCCCTGGAACAACATATTTTCAGATGGGGGTCGGCGGCCAATTACATATATATTTTGGGGGTCCTTGACATGAAATTGTTTGAGAACCACTGATATAGAAACATGGGTTTTTTCAGAAAACTGTCATGATTTAGAAGACATTTTGTAGAATCGGTCTCGGTCGAAAAGGGACTCCTTTTATTTATACTCATACATACTGTACATTCACCCATGATGAACTTTATTATGCACGGACAATTGTCGGACAATTGTCATATTTTTATGCCCTTTATGCTCCTCTCTCTATCCTTTTTAACTGCATCGTGAGTCTGCACAACCACGTTTTTCACCCACCTTATACCAGTGATGGAAAAAGTACTCAAATGTTTTACTTAAGTAAAAGTATAAATACTGCAATGTAAATGTACTCCGTTACAAGTAAAAGTCCTGTATTGAAAATGTACTCAAGTAAAAGTACAAAAGTATGGGCTTCGATATGTACTTAAAGTACTAAAAGCAAAAGTACTCATGTTGCAGAACGTCCCATTTCACAAATTCAAATGTGATCAAAATATTTTGAGAATAGCCGATCTACAAGCTCACAATGCGTCGTGATGCGACGCATTGTGAGCTTGTAGATCGGCTATTTTCACAT
The DNA here is from genome assembly GCF_951216825.1 of Electrona antarctica. Taxonomy (NCBI): domain Eukaryota; kingdom Metazoa; phylum Chordata; class Actinopteri; order Myctophiformes; family Myctophidae; genus Electrona; species Electrona antarctica. The sequence continues at coordinate 26,913,337 of NC_136803.1, forward strand.
GGCCGAAATGTATATAGGGTTGACGTGGTAAAATGTATGTTTTCTAATCAAAATTAAAATCTCCAAAGTAACTAGTAACTAAAGTTTTCAAATAATTGTAGTGGAGTAGTAAAAGTACAAACTTTGGCTCTGAGATGTAGTAGAAGTAAAAGTATTGGAATTTGGAAATACTCAACTAAAGTACAAATACCTCAAAATTGTACTTAAGTACAGTACTTAAGTAAATGTAATTAGTTACTTTCCACCACTGCGCCTTGCAACATACAGATACAACTCCTTGCGACATGCAACTACTTGCAACCATTATCTCCAATGGCAGTTGCGAGGAGTTGCCACTAGTTGCATTGGTGCGGTTTGGCCTTAAAGGGATGGGATCCCTGCAGGCTAATAAGACAAATATGCCTTAAAACATTATACTTTCCCTCCATAACTAAAATAAAAAAAGTAAAAACACCTTAAATAGAGAATCTGTCTCTCAGAGCACACTGTCAGCTTTACTTTTTTTTTCTTCCTAATTTTTATCCCCAGATTTTGCAACCCATTTTTTTTCACCCAGTGTCAATTATCTATAAATGTAATCCTGGGCGCTGCACTTCCTCTGCCAACCTGGGGGGGGGGGGGGCAGCGGACTAACCTCATGCTTCCTTCTATGCATGAGGAGTCCAAGCTAGTTTATTTTCACCTGACAGGGGGGAGTTTCCCCGGGCCGGACGTCACGTAGCGCGTGGAAGGAACACGTTATTCCGACCAGTTCCATTCCCCTCCATCAGGCGGGGAATGGAAGTAGTTTAGAGACCAGGATTACTGCATGTTTTTTGTGAGGGTACCTACCCTATAGACAGGGGGAGAACATGCAAAGGCCCTTTCGCCAACCCTCGCCTCGGGTATGGGCACTGATGAGAGAACTGAGGAGAGAACACGCGCCCCCCCAGCGCCCACCACAGCGCCCCCAGCGGGAATCGAGCCCATGCAGGACCGCTTCTAGCTGTGAGGCGACAGCACTACCGACTGTGCCACCGTGCCCCCCACACTGTCACAGCTTTCCAGACACTGACGCTGTGTGCTGTGGAGAGACACACGATGGGGTAGAGAAGCTGCTGCTGCTGCTGTGTGATGTTATATTGGTTTAACTTCAAAAGGCCTTCATGTTATTGTCTTGCTGCTGCACCTAGAGGAACGATAGCCTAGGGTGGTTAACCCATTTTGGGCGGGAACCCCCCCTTTTGGTGTTTTAAAGCATTATGTTATACTTTAGCTATTGAAAAATAGCAGATCTACAAAAAATAGCAGACTTACAAGCTCGTAGCGCGGCACCGAGTGACGCGCTACGAGCTTGTAAGTCTGCTATTTTTTGAAAAATCGTGAAAATGTGGCACACATCTTTGAATATATATATTCTTTCAGAGCGAACGTTTTTAACTCAAATCTTTGCTTCTGCAGGGGAGGTCACTGGAATAACATATTTTTAGATGGGGGGTCGGTGGCCAATTACATATAATTTTTGGGGTCCTTGACATGAAATATTGAGCACCACTGATACAGAAACAACTGTCAGGATTTTTTAAAATTTCGACGTCAGGCCTACAATGGGTTAACCATTGCCCCTTGGGGGAGTGGTTAACCAGGCCAGAGGAGCAGAACAATGTTCAAGCTTGGGGGCAATATGTCAGAGGTCTGAGAATGAATGAGATGCAAAGCAGCAGAAAAGAAAATGCTGGCTAATCAAATCAATTTAAATACAAGACAAATAAACAAACAAACAAAAAAGCTAAAATCCTGTCAAAAGGCTGATATGTCTGTAGCAGATATATCTATGTTTGTTGATGTATGAAAAGTGAGAGTATGAGCTTCTTCAGGTCATCTTGAACGAGCGTCGTTACATAGATTGCCCAGCAGAGTGCGCCATAAGCATTATCTGTGCCAGACTGGACTCCACTCAACTGTTAACCAAATTTATTACATGGCTTGGTTGAATGCTTGATTCTGATTGGTCAATCGCTTAATTCAGCGGTGAGTTATCTCATGATAATGACCTCTCCGCTGTATAATGACCGCTGCCTAATCAAACCCTCTGAGCACCACCAGCTGCGCGGCTGCGCCCGCTTGATTTACTGCCGTTTCCAACATAACAGCCATGTAAACACACACACTACTGACACACAATGTAATTTACAGCTAAACATTGCTCTTAAAAATGTTTTTGAAAACATTTGAGCGAGAAATAGACGAAGCAGCTGGACCCGAAAATGGATTCTATTTGATCAACTCACTTCCTTGTTTTCCGACAGTGCTTCAGCCCTGCAGCTGGGCAGACGCAGCCAGCGCGAAGTTATGGAATACTTTTTTTGTTGTGTTTTGGATCAATGGATTAATTTATGTTAGTTAGCCATGTAATAAGCGGGATAATATCTGGCTAGGTGGTCATTGTCGGGATATAATTCACCTTCAGGGAGTGTAACCACCTCGGCTTCGCCTCGGTGGTTAAACTCCCTGTCGGTGAATTATCTCCCGACAATGACCACCTAGCCAGATATTATCCCTTACCTAACATTGGCCATGTCTTGTGAGACTAATGATTACACACGACAGCAGTGGTTTGAAATGATCTGTTCTGCATTACATCATTTCAAAGAAGTCTTCACAATTAGAGAACGTAGAATAATTGTTATTTTGATGAATGTGTTCCACTGTGCCCATTATCTCTCCCATGGTATACCAACATCAACACAGCATGGAAGTATTTCAGACTTTTATATTTTATACATGAATGTTGAGTACTGGTGTTGTTGTTTTGTCCTGTATCTGTTCTGTAATTGTTGTCATGTATCTGTTGTCCGTATTGTCTCATGTGCAAACTTCAATAAAAATACTTGAATAATCAACACAGCATGGAATTGTGGACAAAATCCAACGACAACAACATAAATATCTACGTTTTGGGACTGAGAGGCGAAATCTCATCAAACGGTGGCTCCCCCCGTGGCTCAAATACAGAATAAATAATGGACCTTGATATCAAAAAGGTTGAAAACAACTGCAGGGATGCTATGCATAAAAATCTTTATAATTAAGTTAATTGCTTTTTTTGTGTGAATTAATTTGTGGGCTTCTTGGACTGAAGACCAATAAGTAGCCTTTCACAGGCAGCAGAGAGAGGTAGGTGTAGGGGTGTTTTTTTTAGGTCGAGCGAGCGGTTTGATTACAGCGAGCTGAGAACGACAGGATTGCATCCATCGCCACCACCGACTGCCAGGGAAATGATTTCAGTTGACAGCTCTAATTTAATACATCCATTATTGAGAGAGGGTAGTGTGATGTGATTGGTTGGTTTCCTCCCGAGAGGAACACTTTAGGAAAAAAACCACACCAACGTGTGAACTAGTGCTGTGTGCGTGGCGTGCGTGGCGTGCGTGCGTGCGTGCGTGCGTGCGTGCGTGCGTGCGTGCGTGCGTGCGTGCGTGCGTGCGTGCGCTCTTATCATCATACATGAGCCAATCAAATCATCAATCATCACTTGTGTATCACTCAAAATGCAAATCATCAATCATCACTTTTATCACTCAAAATGCTCAGCCAATCAAATCATCACTATGGGGTGATCAGCCAATCAGCCAATCATCGTGTTTGTGTTCACACAAACAGACAAAGGTGGGCATTGGAGGGGCCAGCGCCCCTCAACAAGAAGTTGTACAATCAGATATTTTTGAGGGGCGCTAGCCTCCTATAAACAGCTATAGTGTAGATTCTCTCTTAACACAAACATTAAATGCCACTGACAATGAATGGAGAATTTACGTCATATGTGTCTGAGCAAACCGGCTGTCTGTCGGATATGTCGGTGGAAACCCTTGGCCAATAAGGGGCCACCGTTCTTGGTGACGTAACTAATCTTGCTGGTGTGTTCGACCTGTGCTGTACTTCACAAAGAAGATAGATACGGGATGTTTTAACCCATTTTGGGCGGGAACACATGTTTTGAAAAGTCGTGAAAATGTGGCGCAAATCTTTGAATATATATTTCAGAGCGAACATTTTTAACTAAAATATTGGCTTCTGGGGGGGTCCCTGCCCTGGAACTACATATTTTGAGATGGGGGTCCGTGGCCCAATAGAGATAATTCTGGGGCTCCTTGACATGAAAAGGGTTGAGCACCACTGACATAGAAACATGGGTTTTTCAGAAAAAGTTTAGGATTTTGAAGCCTTTTTTTTAATCGACCTCAGTCCAAAATGGGTTAATTACAAATGTTTTTTGTACATTTTTCATGAGGCATGTGTGTGTCTCTGACGGCCTGGTACATTTTGCGGGTCATTAGAATGTGCAGCTCGGTGTTTCCACCTCATCTTATTGCAATGCGTGCCCACAGTCTCGTCCTCTCTTGGAACTTAAGGGCTGTCTGGGGAGGCTTATTCTGCATGGTGAGCACGTAATCTCTCAAGATCAAGTAATCTCTCAGATCAAGGATTTTCTTGGTTTCTTAGATAGGTATTATATGCCACTGTGTTTTTATTCTCTGTTCAGAGTCAAATTCAAATGTCTCGGGACTCCCGCCCCACCCCCTCCTGACCCCCAATATAAATGTACTGCTACAATAACCTTAATAATAGAGACAATACACCATAAATAAATACTGAAACCAGATATAATCATTAGGGAAGGTGTATGCATGTACTATGTGTACTATATGTAAACTCTTCATTTCCACTTTCCAGCCATTCAGTTGCAAAAAACAAAACAAAAAAAGATTTATTATTATTTTTTTTTAAATAATTTTGGGACCCCCCAAAATAATTTGGCGACCCCCCGAGGGGTCGCGACCCACGGGTTGAGAACCCCTGTACTAGAGTAACAAAATGTCTAAACAGAGCTGTGTAACATCGCAACTTGCAGTCAAAGTATCGTAGGTACAAAGCTTAAACAAACTACAAACGAACTAACAGTACAAATACAAGATGAAACGTTTCCCTTTTGCCTCGTCTGGAAAATAGATAAAGAGAAGCAATTCTTGAAATAATATATTCAATGCAGTGGCGAAAGGACCTGGCAATGGTACCCCAGTGCAAATATTTTGTTTAGGCCCCCTAAAAAATAAAATATTTGTGGCTTGACTCTTTTTTTTCTTCTTCCCCCTCCATGGGCCCCTTGGGGGGTGCTGGGCCCCGGTGCATTGCACTGGTCGCAGTGTCGATATATATTCGCCCACTGATTCAATGGCATCTGATCCATTTGTGTGTACAGTAGCAATACACATACTGTAATATTAGGGGTGGTGTAAGAGCCATTTGAGCCTCCTTATCATCTCTGTGATGTCATTACAGGGCAATGCCAATTTATCAATCAAGGCCTAGGTTGCCATAGTTACAGGGAGGGTATTTAACCCTGTCCCTAATGAATTGCAGGTGTTGCTGATAGGAGGCAAACTGTTTTCTGACTGTGCAGACAGGGACTGTTGCATTCACCACGTTTTGACTGTTTGTTATTTATGTTATTTGCATTCAAAGTATAGGATTCTGGACAGTAAATAAATATAATCTAATATCCACTCAACGAACATTCTGGACCTCAGTTCTCTCAGTTTCAGCACACGTCTAAACTTCATCCTCAACCGTCAGCAGCCAGTAGCACCTAATATAGGGATTTAGGCGCTACAGGTGGGTTCAATGAATCAATACGGCAATAATCGTATAGCATTTCCTTTGCAGATAATTGTATCGAAAGAGTAAAGAGCAAAAGAAAGAGTAAAGTCCGCACACCGCTTTGAAAGCTCCCCAAAAACGTTATTTACCAAGGCGGGGGAAAAAACACACAACGTTTCGGCAGTGACAGTGTTGTTTTCGTCGACTAAAACCAAGACGAAAAATGTTCGTCGACTACCTTTTTTCCACTGACGAAAACTACATGGAAACTAAATGGAAACTAAATGGAAACTAAATGGAAACTAAATGGAAACTAAGCTAGGATGACTAAAACTGAGACTAGATAGGAAGGGACTAGTGGACAAGAGATCCAGTATGAGTCATTTTACACTTGGTTGCATGCTGAAAATAGCTGATCTACAAGCTCACAACGCGTCGCGACGCGTTGTGAGCTTGTAGATCAGCTATTTTCAGCAAGTGTAAAATCAGCCATTACGACGGCATCAAGGCCCACCAAAACACATTTTAGTCGACTAAATCAACTGCAGATTTAGTCGACTAAAATCCTATGATATTTAGTCGACTAAAACTAGACAAACACCCAAACATTCCAGGTGACTAAAATGTGACTAAAACTAAATGAATACTATTCAAGAGACTGTGACTAAAACTAACATAAAAATGTGCTGCCAAAAACAGCACTGCTGTGTGGCCTTTGTCAGGTATATATACCTTTGGCAGGTATATATACCTTTGTCAGGTATATATACCTTTGTCAGGTATATATACCTACCTAGGTTCCATCCTGGAGGCTAATCTTTCCGGTGATAAAATGGCCACCAACGTAATCAAAAATGTCAACCAAAGAACAAGATTCCTTTACAGGATCTCCTCACTGGTCAACAAAAACACCTTGAAGACCTTAACAGGACCCCTCGTACAAGGTTTCTTTGACTATGCATGCACCTCCTGGTACCACACCACTTAAAAAAGGCCCTTAAAAACAAGGCTCCAGACTTCCCAAAACAAACTGGTCAGGCTCCGACTTGGCCTCACCCCCCCCCCCTCCCCGAACCCACCTCACCCCTGCCCACTTTGACAGGCTGGAATGGCTTAGGGTCGACGACAGATTACAGCATCTTGCAATGGGTCTGGTACACAAGATTCGATACACCACCAAGATACCCATGTACCTGTCTAGATACTTCCTTAATGTTAACGAAGTCCACACCCACAACACCAGAGGAAGTGCAACGAACCATGTACAACCCAGATTCGGCACAAACAAGGGACTAAATTATTTCGCTCCTATGCCACCAAAATGTGGAACACCCTACCAACAGTCATTAAGACATGCGAATCCCTTGACTCCTTCAAAACCGCTCTCAAAGGGCACCTACGGACGGCTGCAATTCGAAACTGGCCCCCGTAAAATCAATTTTGACCTCCATTATGATGAATTCCTGTTCTCTTTTCTTTTCTTTTTTTTGGCTATATAGATTATACGTAGAAGTGTCTATTTGTACGTCTCTAAATGTTTTGATGATTTGAACAAGGTGGACCCTCTTGTAAACAAGTGTAATGCTTTATTGGGTCGTCCACTCACAGTTAACAGTCTTTGTATTGAGTTGTGCTTGAAATGTACTGTAATTCTGCAAACTGTTAATAAATATTTCAATCAATCAATCAATCAATCAATCAATCAATCAATCAATCAATGGGACTTCCGGTATGACGGCACGCTAAGCAGACGTGTGTCTCGTACCTCCGTTAAAAAGTTATTGAAATCCTGATAATATTAAAACAGTCCACTGCTAAAAGTGAACATTCACATGCCTAATCGTTACACTAATGAAGAAAGCAAAACCACAAAGCAGTCGTCGCGGTAAAACGCAGTCTAAAATAGATTTTGCCTCGCCCAAACAAACTGGGGAAGCCAGCAGCAGCATAATGGCGGACCATGAGGAGGAAACCACCGGTGACGAAGGCAGGGGAACCGGGCCGCAGTTGCAAGTAATCCTTGATGCAATCCAAGAATCAAGAACAGAAGTTTCCAACAGATTTGATGTGGTGCTGGCTGCAATTGAAAGAATTAGAAAAGAAGTGGGGGACTGCGTGGAACGGATCGAAACTGCAGAAACTCGCATTTCTGAGACCGAAGACACGCTGACTGGCCTGCTGACCAAGGTAGCACGCCTCGAAAGACAGAACAAAGACTTGAAACAAATGGCTCTGGATGCTGAAACAAGGTCCAGACGATGTAATTTGAGATTAGTACTTTTACCGGAACAATCTGAAGGGGATAATGCCTGCACTTTCATGGAGAAATGGATTCCAGAGGCTTTTGGTATCACACTAACTGCAAAAGTGTTCCTTGGAAGGGTGCACAGAGTCGGACCGAGAAGGGGTCCAAATGCTCCACCAAGGCCTCTCATCATGCAATTTCTGAACGACCGAGACTTGATGGCAGTTTGGAACGCAGCTAAAACCAAAAAACAAATACTCTGCAAGAATAATCCAGTGAGGTTCCACAGAGATCTGCCGACCGACATCCACAAGAAGATGAAGGGATTCGACGAGGTGAGACAGGCGTACCGCGACATGGAATTACGCTGTGGGATACAACTACCGGCCTGCAAGCTCCTGGTGACCTACAAGGACCGAACGCATTCATTCAACAATCCTGAGGATGCAGCGATTTTCGCCGGGCGAATTAAAGCGGATCGGAGACGAGAGGGTGAACCGCCAGCGCCAGGAGCCGGAGAAGGAGATTCAGGAGGTCTGGGACGGGACGAAGATGAGTAGAAAGATGTGCGGGCTAGCTTGCTAGCTTGGTAAGCTTTTGACTAGCCTCGGGGGCTAAACTTCAATCGAAATATTCATTCACATCCTTTGCTACTATACTGTTCTTAATCTAGGCGGGGTTATCACAAGCTTAAATTTTTGCACTTTATTTTATATTTATTTTACAAACGTATATGGGGTTCATGGGACTGAAGCAAGTGTGTCACTAATCTAATGGCATTGATACATTGACCATACCATCACAAACTATTCAATCGCGCAATGTCCTGAATCCACATATGACTGACTTTATTTTTTATTATTTTTATTATGTTATCCTAGAAGTTTATTTACTTAAATGTGTAAACCGGGTTTATGGAACTGTTGTACAATTGTTTAGTAGAGTTGGGGGCGCAGGCTAGTAATCACTGGAGACTGACTTATTTTTTTTCTTATTATCTGAACACGGCTTGAAAAATGCTCCGGTGCTTGCGCTGGTTGTGCTTAGTGACTTTATTTATTTATTTCTTTTTTCTATCTCGCCACTATTTAGACAGAATACACGCTCGTTTTACGGTTTATATTTCGTTTGTTGTTTTAAAAAGAAGGTGAATATGTTGACATAATGAGAGGGTGGAAGGGTTGGTGCGCTAATGTAGGGTTGGTCATGTGTTTGGTTGTGTTGTTGGGGATGAGCACTCAATATCCCAAGATGCATTTCGCGGTACTCAATGTCCCAGGGTGCATCTCGCGGCACCATTTTGTTTCACCTCCGGGTGTATTTAGGCTCGAGTGGTTGGGTAACTTTGGTGTATGCTGCCCCCTGCAGCATTCAGAGGTTTCATGTGTTTTCCTGACCTGTGGATACACTGAGTTTACAGTGGCTTGGATTTAAAATAGAAGGGTAATTTGACAATCCATGTTGACAACATTTACTGAAGTTAGGTATGGTTTATGTTGGTTATACTATTACATATGTAGCTAAATTAAACCATTATACAGAGTTTAAATTATTTTAGGCTAAAATTCAAATAAAAATTCAGGGAAATAATGACAATTACAACTGATAAGAGCCATGATTAACAAGTGTTATAATTGGTATAATATGTATGATTTAAAAAATGGCTATCATATGTATTATGTGTATTACTATAAAAAAAAAAAAAAAAAAAAATGGAACCGAGAAATGCTTGGGTTTACAGGTTACGAGGGTTACTATGGTTATGATTTGCACTGCTCATTGTTTTAAGGCTTTGATTGACAGGGACTGTTTTCATTTAATTAACGGAGGGAAGAGAGTAGATCCAGAATCGTTCAGCGTTGTTTGACTGTTCCTCCACAAGGGTGGAACAGATTTCGGCTGTACCGAAGCCAATGGATGGGGGGGGGAAAGAAGTCTTGTTAAGGGGCTTCAAGGGTTGTGTTATTTGTGTGTTTTATGTGAGGTCTTTTTTGGTTTATGTGTATGTTTTGAGTTTACGGTATAAGGGTACAGGGTTGGGTTTGAACTATGACACTTTAATTATACTTTTACTTAAAGTCAACAGACATGACCAGTGGATTAGAAGTTAAATTCACATCATGGAACTGCAGAGGGTTGCAAAAACTCAAAAAAGTTAAACAGGTTATGGGGAGACTGAAAGATTTACAGTCTAAAATAATATTTTTACAGGAGACTCATTTGGAGGCAAGCGGGGATCTTAGGATTAGGAGGAGGTGGCAGGGTGAGGTTTTCTCAGCACCCTTTAATACTCAGGCTAGAGGAGTTTTGACTCTTGTGCACAGGTCTATTCCTTTTAAGGTCACAAAGGTAATACCAGACAAAATGGGTAGATACTTGATCGTTCAAGGCACTCTCTTTACAGAAAGTTAAATTTTAGTCAATATTTATGCACCAAATGCAGATGACCCGAAGTTTTTCAGCGATCTTTTTATTCTTTTGACATCACTTAACTCTAATCTTGCCATCTACGTCCATGAACGTAGGGGTCCCAGGGGACCTATTCTTGCCAACTACGTCCATGTTCGTAGACTGGGGGTCTTTATTGATTCAGTTACTTTGATGTCCCGACCAACCTGGCAACCCACTTTTGAAGTCCGGAACACTCTGGGACATTCTGAAAACACGTGATGCATGAGACGTGTGATTGGCCTCCAGGTTTTCCTATAAAAAAAGACCCTCCGCCCACATTTCTTTGATGGGGAGAGACGGAACGTGGCAGTCTAGCAGGTTACAGGTACAGAGCGATTGTAGAGCGAGTTTGGATTATAGATAGTAGGTTTGATTAGCGCACACACACACACACACACACACACACACACACACACACGTAGGGTTTATTTTAGTATAGTATAGTATAGTATAGTATAGTATAGTATAGTATAGTATAGTATAGTATAGTTGTACATTTTTTTATTTTCCAGTTATTTTTTTATTTTCCAGTTATTTTGTAACTTTTTTTTGTCTGTGTTACTTGTATTTAGTTTTATTTATCGTTAGTCTTGTTTGTAGTGTAGTCAGTCGTTTTTGTTTAGTGTCTGTCGATTCTCTTTGTGTGGCCGCCATGCCACCTCGAAAGAGAAAAGCAGTAGCACACGGGAAGAGTAGTGCGAGAGTGAGAGGCTCCACTATTCCGCCTCCCCCTGGTCGTGTTCAAACCACGATGGATTCCTATTTGAATCGACTGTTGGCCACGAGAACGGCTGAAGAGACAGACTCTGAACCAGAGAGGGAACCAGAGAGGGAACCAGACGAGGAGAACGCGACGAGTGAGCCCCCCGCCCAGGCGACCGTTCCCCGCGCTGAGTCTCCAGAAATCGCGCCAATCTCTGCCGCGCTATTCTCTGCGTCAGAGATCAAGGCTGAGAAGAACTCTCCGGTCGAGAAGCAGAGGCCTTCTCCCGTCGGAACGCAGCCTCTGCCCCCGGCAGCCGAGCCAATCGCTCCCCGCGCTGAGAGCCCAGAAGCGGGGCCAAGCTCAGCTCAGCCTCCCGTCATGGGGAAGAAGAAGAAGAAGAAGAAGAAGAATAAGGCAACAGCCGCCACACAGCCTGCACCACCGCCCACCCAACTTCGCCGGAGTTCCCGCGAACGTTCCGCGCGTCTCCCCCCAGTTGCCGACCCATTCAGCAGCCCTTCCCCGGAGATATCGGAGGATGACGGGGATGAGTGGACGGCTTCCCGAGAAGAAGTCCAGGGCCTTCGTTACTTCGGTAAGCAAACGGCCTATATGTTTAGCCTGGCGACAAAGTGTCTATTCTTTTCAAATAAGCCATGTAAATCTGCTACATTTGTATTGTCTGTCTCTTATCCAAAGCGCTTTACATGCACGCGATGATTTTACAATTATTCTTTTAGCGCTAAACACTCATCGAAGAAGCCATGTAATCGGCTACATTTATATTGTCTGAGCGATGATGGTTTTATCGTGTTTATTTGAGGACACAGTATCCTGCTCTCGTTTGAAATGCGCTTTACATGCAACGATGGTTTTACCGTCTTTTTATTTGGTCACGGTAACTAAATTATTTATCTACACAGTCGATGGGAACATTGTATCCTAACTTGAACTTTCGTTTGAAATGTAGCCAATTTCAATCACAATGGGCGATGTAAATGTGTGTTTTCTCATGATGGGGGGGCGTCCCAGTTGGTTACATTCCTTTGTTTGGAGAGCACACTGTAAAGACGGTAAAATAATCGTCGCATGTAAAGTGCATTTCAAACTAAAGCAGGCTACTATGTCCCAAAATAAACACGATAAAACCATCATCGCTCAGACAATATAAATGTAGCCGATTACATGGCTTCTTCGATGAGTGTTTAGCGCTAAAAGAATAATTGTCACAAGATAAAGAATAACAATAAAATCACCGCGTGCATGTAAAGCCCTAGCAAAAAGTAGCCTAGAGTGGGGGGGGTAGGGTGACAAAGGACAAATAGCAGACCTACAAGCTCATAGTGCGCCACTTGGTGGCGCGCTCATACATTGTGGCTACCGGTAGTTGTGATCTGATAGTTTTAGTATATGTGACTGTTACTGTAGTTCATCTTGTTTTATATAGGCTACTATGCGATGGTGATTTATGTTTTATATTTTATATAGATGATGAAGAGGCTGAGAGGCCTTCTACATCTACATCTGCGTTACCTGTGCCCAGTCATGGAGGTAAGAACAGCATGTTCTCTCTCACCCTGCATGATATTGTTTTTCTCTGAATCATGTGATCATGTTTACTGAGACACTACACTGTCTCTCTGCATTTAGCTCAAACTAAATGTGTTGCAACCTGGTCTGTTGTTGTGAGCTTGTAGATCAACTATTTGTTAGGCCCTGCTGGCTGCTATGCACAGCTTTGTATGTTGGACAGGTGTTTTTATGTTGTACTGGGGAAAATGTCCTATATTCTGTGATGTTTACAGTCTCTCTGCATTTATCTCAAACTAAATGTGTTGCACCCTGGTCTGTTGTTGTGAGCTTGTAGATCAACTATTTGTTAGGCCCTGCTGGCTGCTATGCACAGCTTTGTATGTTGGACAGAATGGTTGTATTTGACTGGCTGAGCATGGAATGTGTGATATGATGTTGTTGGCCCCTCACTTCACACAAGTGTTTATTTTGTACTGGGGAAAATGGCCTATATTCTTTGATGTTTACAGTCTCTCTGCATTTAGCTCAAACTAAATTGTGTTGCACCCTGGTCTGTGTTGTGAGCTTGTAGAACAACTGTTTTTTTTAGGGCCCAAGCCAGGCCCTAAAAAAAACAGTTGTTCTACAAGCTCACAACACAGACCAGGGTGCAACACAATTTAGTTTGAGCTAAATGCAGAGAGACTGTAAACATCAAAGAATATAGGCCATTTTCCCCAGTACAAAATAAACACTTGTGTGAAGTGAGGGGCCAACAACATCATATCACACATTCCATGCTCAGCCAGTCAAATACAACCATTCTGTCCAACATACAAAGCTGTGCATAGCAGCCAGCAGGGCCTAACAAATAGTTGATCTACAAGCTCACAACAACAGACCAGGGTGCAACACATTTAGTTTGAGATAAATGCAGAGAGACTGTAAACATCACAGAATATAGGACATTTTCCCCAGTACAACATAAAAACACCTGTCCAACATACAAAGCTGTGCATAGCAGCCAGCAGGGCCTAACAAATAGTTGATCTACAAGCTCACAACAACAGACCAGGTTGCAACACATTTAGTTTGAGCTAAATGCAGAGACTGTAAACATCACAGAATATAGGAAATTTTCCCCAGTACAACATAAAAACACTTGTCCAACATACAAAGCTGTGCATAGCAGCCAGCAGGGCCTAACAAATAGTTTATCTACAAGCTCAGGGTGCAATGTTACTCACTCAACTCTCCTATACATGTATGTATTTTAGATTAGATTATAATATGACAGCATATGCAGGCTAATTCTTTGCATTGGCACTGGATAAGGGCTACATCATGCCTACATTGATTGAAATGGTTGTCTATTTACAGATGGTGATCAGCCCATCAGCTCTGCTGCTGCTGAATCCTTTCCCATGGAAATGGGTAAGAATATAATGCAAATCACAACATGTTTATACAATTTATATCAGATCAGAGGTTACAGTAAAAAGTGGGTGAAATTAGTTTTATACAATTTACACATGGTTACTGTACTGAGAGGGTACACAACGTGTGAGCATAGCATCAGATGTATATACACAAAAATGTATTGTATTGTGTATGTCTGTCATTTAGATGGTGACCAGTCGGATGAGAGTCTTGGCCAGGCAGGGTGGTTTGGTGCTGGGTCGTGGGAGCCAATTGATATCCCGTTCACTGGAGAGCAGGGGCCTACTGCAGAGACTGAGGGGCTGGGTGCGGACAGCAGTCCTGCTGCCTTCTTTCAGCTGTTCCTCACCGATGAGCTGCTCCAGCACATCGTCGATGAGACCAACAAATATGCAGAGCAGGTCATCAGCAAGGTGTGTCTTTTTTTTGTGCATAGTCCACGTTGTTGTTTTTCCAAATTGTGGCTGAGCATCCAATGATGTATGATGAGAGCGCCCCTCACTTCACACAAGTGTGATTTTTTTTTAATTTTTTTTTTTTTAATTTTTTTTTTTTTTAATTTTTTTTTATAACTGCCAATATTTGCCAAATTGATTTTTTTTTTTTAATTTTCTAACTGCCAATAAATCTCCCATCTATCTATCTATTTATCTATCTAGGTCAGGGACCAGCTTCCTCCACACTCCAGAAAGCGGCAGTGGCGAGAGACAGACATCCACGAGTTGAAGAACTTCTTGGGCCTCTTTTTTCTCACGGGTGTGGTGATCCTCCCAAGGCTCGACATGTACTGGACAAGGCGTCAGCCAGTAGAAACGCCCCATTTCCCCCGCACCATGTCACGGAACAGGTTCCAGCTGCTGCTGAGGTTCCTCCACTTCACTGACAACGAGACAGCTGACGTTACTGACAAACTGTACAAGGTGAGGCATGTCCTAGACTACCTCGGGGCCCGCTTCAAGAAGGTGTACACACCAGGGAAGAACATCAGCATAGATGAGGGTGTAATGGCGTGGAAGGGCCGTTTATCCTTCAAAGTTTACAACCCGGCTAAGCCAACTAGGTGGGGCCTGAAGAGCTTTGTGCTTTGTGAGAGTGCCACTGCGTACGCCTATGCTATGCTGCCGTACTGTGGCGAACGCACTCCCCTGGATGTGACGGTACCTAGCCTCCTGGGGGACTTGAAAGGTCAGGGTCGCCATCTCTACATGGACAATTTCTACAACTCTGTGTCCAGGACCACACTGCTGCAGGGGTTGGGGACTCAGTGCTGTGGTACTATGAGAAGGTGTAGGGGTGAACCCATGGCACTAAAGAAGATCAACCAGGTGAAACACCTGAATAAAGGTGAGCGAGTTGTCCGCCATAACGGCGATGGTGTCATGACCCTTGTGTGGAGGGACAAGAAACTGGTGAGAATGGTCACAACGATTCACCAGGACACCATGCAGACTGTAGTGGAGAGGGGCCCTGCCAACACTGCCAATACTGTGAAGAAGCCAGCCTGTGTGGTTGACTATAATAAATACATGAATGGGGTGGATAAGATGGACCAACTCATCAGCTACTACCCATTTCCCCGGAAGACCCACAGGTGGAACTTCAAGTTCACAATGTACTTGTTCCAGCTGTGCTTCGCAAACGCTCTGACCGTGTACAAGGCCAAAGGAGGGAAGAAGACGGCAACGATGCTGGACTTCATTCTGAGCGTGGTCGAGACGTGGACCGCATCTCGGGCACCGGGGGGTGTTGGTGACCAGCAGGCAGAGGAGGGGGCAGTCGGTGGTGCCGAAGGAGCAGTCGGTGGTGCCGAAGGAGCAGTCGGTGGTGCCGAAGGAGCAGTCGGTGGTGCCGAGGGGGCAGTCGGCGGTGCAGGGGCAGATGGTGGTGATGAGGAGGGGTCGGAGTCGGACGAGGTGCGTCCTGCCCCTGGATATGATCCGGACGAGGTGGGTCCTGCCCCTAGATATGATCCAGAGTGCAGGAAGGGCGTCCGACTGCTCGGCCATGACCTGCGTACGTTCCCTGAAGGGGTAGGGGGCAAAAAGAGGCCGTGTAAACCATGCAGGTGGTGCAAGGTCAAACGCAATGTCCGCCGTGAGACACGGTATTATTGTAAGGCCTGTAGCTGTCAGCCCCTGTGCATTGAATGTTTTTTTGAGTACCACAAAGAGTAAGCGCACCGTTTAGTGTACCCTGTTTAGCACCCTGTTTATACCATATACCCCGTTTTTAGCACCCTGTTTAGCACCCTGTTTATACCATATACCCCGTTTTTAGCACCCTGTTTAGCACCCTGTTTATACCATATACCCCGTTTTTAGCACCCTGTTTAGCACACTGTTTATACCATCTTCCCATGTACACAGAAATGTCTCATTTGGCTGAGCATCCAATGATGTATGATGAGAGCGCCCCCCTCACTTCACACAAGTGTGATTATTTTTTTTATTTATTTTTTACTGAGACGGTAACCTTGATCTCTGTGTTTAGCACCCTGTTTATACCATATACCCCGTTTTTAGCACCCTGTTTAGCACCCTGTTTATACCATCTTCCCTTGTACACAAATGTCTTGATTTGGCTGAGCATCCAATGATGTATGATGAGAGCGCCCCTCACTTCACACAAGTGTGATTTTTTTTATTTGTTTTTATTTTTTACACAGACTGTAGCCTTGATCTGTGTTTAGCACCCTGTTTATACCATGTACCCTGTTTTTAGCACCCTGTTTAGCACACTGTTTATACCATGTTCCCATGTACACAAATGTCTCTTGATTATTTGATTGGCTGAGCAGCCAATGTGATGTTTGATGAGAGTGCCCCTCACTTCACACAAGTGTGATTTTTTTTATTTTGTTACTGAGACTAACCTTGATCTCTGGTCTGGTGTGTGTGTGCATTATCAGCTTGTAGATCTTCTATTTTGGAGGGCCCTCCTATACACTGCTTTATGTCCATGGCACACAATGCACTTATTTGATTGGCTGAGCATGGGATGGTATGTATGATGATGAGAGCGCCCCTCACTTCACACAAGTGTGATTTTATTTTTTTATTTTTTTTTACTGAGACAAGACATGATTGAAATTGCACTTTTGAAATTGCACTTACTATTGCACTAATGGATGAATATGTATTTATATATATATATATATATATAGAGAGAGAGAGAGAAAAAGTTGATGTGATGTTGGTAAAATAAAAGATCTGTGAAATACCAGTTGAAATCTAGTTGGGCCTGATGCATGTCTTCTTTTCACTTCTACTCACAGGTTTTGTATGTTTGTTTGGTTGATGTTTGTTTGTTTCAAACACCTCTAGTCCAGGTTCTACTATAGCTACATATCCATGCCCTATATCAAATTAAACCTGAGGTTGTCTAGTGTAATTGTAAAAAAAAATAAAAATAAAAAATACAAATGGCATTATCAATATCGGCCTCTACAATGCAGCATGCATGTCAATATACTGCAGTATATTGTGGTCCCAATCCGTGTTCGACTGCTGAGAACTCTGAAATGGCAAATGGTAGAAGATTCATTTCTTTTGTGTCTGGAAGTGGACATTCTACACTGCATTTCGATATACATTATGTTCACATAGCAATAGCAGTACAATGTCTAGTGATGCATGTTTCTCAGAAATCTGTTTCTCTCAGAAACAGATTTCTGAGAAACATTCATCCCTAGACATTGTACTGCTATTGCTATGTGAACATAATGTATATCGAAATGCAGTGTAGAATGTCCACTTCCAGACAAAACGTTTTTTTATCTTCTACCATTTGCCATTTCAGAGTTCTGAGCAGTCAACGGCGGAGTGGGACCACAAACTACACCAGTAGGTTTACATACATGCTTCATTGTAGAGTCTTTTATTATGATAATGCAATTATTATTTTTGAAATATTTTTTTTTACAATTACACTCTACAACCTCAGGTTCAATTTGATATATGGCATGCATATGTAGCTATAGTAGAACCTAGACTAGAGCTGTTTGAAACTTCAACTGCGTCTCACGCAAATAGTAGTTTTCAGACAAGGGTACACATGGAGAACAAGCTTTATTTATCTTTTGATAGCTACATAACGAAACATGTTATCAACTCAGTTTATTTTTTCCATGAATCCATACATTCTAAAGTTCTTTTGATATATTCCGTGTTCATATAGGTCCAACAGAGAATTTTCAAAAAATAATAATGAAATGAATTGAAGTCAATGGCGGCATATACAATGGCAGGCTTGTGAATGGGGCCGGCAATGATAGAGTTAAAGGGCATTACATCATTGCGGGAGACTGGAATTGTACTCTGATGCCAGACAAGGATAGATCATCTCAATCGGATAAATCTCATAAAAGGAGTAGGGAAATAATTCATCAATTTATTAAGGAACTTCATTTGAAAGACATTTGGAGGGAAAAAATACCCTGACACTTTGGTGTACTCCTGTTTCTCTAAAACCTATGGCTCTTATAGCCGTATTGATTACTATTTAATCTCTGCAAATTTGGCTTACAAAATTAAGGATTGCACATATGACAGCATTTTAATTTCGGACCATGCTCCCAACAGCCTGATCTATGTGGATCCGGGTCTGAGGCGGGATCCCCCTAAATGGAAATTCCAACCCAAATGGTTGCAGGATTCAGAGCTGATGGACTTTCTAGAGCAGCAAATAGACATGTACTTTGCAGTTAATACTACTGAAACGTCAGCCTGCACTAGATGGGAAGCATTTAAGGCATTTATAAGGGGACAAATAATTAACTTTACCAGTTCAAAGTCCAAAAAGGCCAACCAAAAAAGATTATTATTGGAGTCAAAAATTAAAAATGTAGAGAATATTTATTTCAAGAACCCCTGCCCTAAACTACACCAAGAGTTGTTGTTGTTGAGATCTCAATTTAATGAAATGTCAGCCTCTAAAGCAGCTGCTAACTTACTAAAGCTTAAACAATCTATATTTGACCAAGGAGAGAAAGCGGGCAAGGCGCATTAAAAAACTCCAAACAGAAAGATCCATTACAATCCTAAAAAACAGTGTTGGGGAGACAGTGGCAGACCCTGTTGCAATAAATGAAGCGTTTAGAGAGTATTACGAAAGATTATATAGCTCTGAATTATCACAGGGACATTCACAACAGGACTCATTTCTGGACAACCTTAACTTACCCAAGATAGCAGAGGAAGATAATGCAAAGCTGGGGGCAGGTTTAACTCTAGGGGAAATAGCTGAGGCTATAATGTGTATGAACTCTGGAAAGGCGCCTGGACCAGACGGCCTGCCTATTGATATCTACAAAAAGTTCATATCCAAACTCAAAACACCCCTTCTGGAAATGTTTTCAGAATCTTTCCAGACTGGTATACTCCCGCCTACTCTGAGAGGAGCCCTGATCACCCTTCTCCCAAAACCGGGGAAATCAAACGATAAATGTGAAAATATGAGGCCTATTAGCCTATTGAATTCAGATTTAAAAATACTTTGTAAAATTATGGCCAAAAGACTAGAGGTTTTATTACCTGAAATCATAACGGGAGATCAAAACGGTTTTATGATTGGAAGACAGGGATTTCATAATGTGAGGAGGGTCCTAAATATTTTACATGACCAGAAGGGGGCGCCAGATACTGCCTTACTGTCACTGGACGCAGAGAAGGCATTCGATAGAGTCGAATGGCCTTACTTGTTTGAACTTTTGGAGCGCTTTGGCCTCGGAGAAAAGTTTTGTAGGTGGGTCAAACTCTTGTACAACAACCCTTATGCAGAAGTAATCACCAATAATATTGTATCAAAGCAATTAAGGATAGGTAGGGGCTGCAGACAAGGATGCCCTTTATCCCCCCTTTTGTTTTTAATCGCAATAGAGCCTTTTGCTGTAGCGGTGAGGGGAAGTACAAGAATTACAGGTATAAATATTGGCGGGTTTGATCATCAAATTGCTTTATATGCTGATGATGTGATTCTTTTTCTAAAAAATCTGGAACAGTCAATACCAAGGCTTATGGAGCTCATTAAGCAATTTGGCAGTATATCCGGTTATAAAGTTAACAATTCAAAATCTTCTATAATGCTCCTTAACCCAAAAGAGAGAGCTAATCCGCCGAATTACACAAGTCACTTTAGAACGGTAGACAAATTTACCTATTTAGGTATCCAGATTGTCCCTAAACTAGAAGATGTGGTAGATCAGAATTATAACCCAATTATAGAGTCTATTACTGAGGCGTTGGACAGATGGTCAAACCTTCCAATTTCTCTTATAGGTAGAATAAATATCCTCAAAATGAACACACTCCCTAAACTGTTGTATTTGTTTCAGAATATCCCCTTGCCGCCTCCTGACGGTTTTTTTACTAAGATGGAAAAATTGTTTCGTAATTTTATTTGGAATAACCGACGCCCCAGGCTCCGTTTATCGCTGTTATATCTACCTTATGATAGAGGAGGGCTAAAGTGCCCTAATGTGTTATGGTACTATTGGGCAGCTCAGTTGAGAACTATAATGTTCTATTATACAGAGAGGGGATCCCCTACGTGGAGGAACATTGAATCATACTCTTTGAAGCTCCCGCTGCCCGAATATCTCTACTCTAATTCGAGTAGAAAACTGAAAAGATATACCGCTAATCCTATTGTTAAAAACATGATTAAAGTTTGGCAGGATGTCAGACTGTATCTTTTGGATATCCAACCCAGTTTTCGATTCAGCCCAATTTGGGGAAATGAACATTTCACCCCAGGTAGGGCGGATGGGGGCTTCAAGATATGGGCTGAGAAAGGGATTAAACAATGGAAGGATGTTTTTGACAAAAGGGGGAATCTACTCTCTTTTGATGAACTAGCTGCTAAATACAATTTACCTCGTACACACTTCTTTAAGTATTTACAACTCAGAAGCTTTATAGGGGTTAAACAGGTGAACTCTCTGACACTCCCTCCCTTGTCAATAATAGAGAAAGAGCTTATCAGAAACCCCTTTAATAAGGGCATCATTTCTGACTTATACTCTATGTTAGTAGAATTCTCTCCCGAATCCTCTGAATCCAAATATAATGCATGGAAGGCTGATCTGCAAGAGGAATTGACACTGGAAGAGTGGAGCACGGCCTGTACGGAGGCTCAATCCCAGACGGGTAACACTCGGTTAAAACTATTGCAATATAATTGGCTGATGAGGGTGTATATCACTCCAGAGAAATTAAATAAATTTAGTGCAGATATTCCAGATACTTGTATCAGATGTGGTAAAGACAAAGGTACACTTTTCCATTGTCTGTGGGCATGCCCAAGAGTGAAAGAATTCTGGGGAGAAGTAAGGAGGGAGATTCAGAAGATATTGTTGATAAATATTGAGCTTGACCCGAAACTGTTTCTATTAGGTCTTTATCCACCTGGCCATAAGATTCAGAGTAGCGAACAAAGATTTCTAGATTTATGTTTACTACAAGCCAAAAGGGCTATAGCTTTATCGTGGAAAAAGGTAGGCAAACCCAGTATTGCTCAGTGGTTTAGGGAGCTGTCATTGTGTCTTCCTCTGGAAAGAATCACTTATACGCTGAAAAATAAACAAGAGATGTTTGATAGGATATGGGGACGGTTTATCCAGTATATTACGGTTAATGATTTGTCTTATTTAATGGTTGAAACTGAAAGTGTTTAAGTGTACTCTATGCAGCTATTTGGTCTTGTTGTTGTTACCAGTCTAAGTGCCCTTATTTTGTTTTAATATACTGTATTTATATGTATGTACTGTATGTTTGTTTTGTTTTTGTTTGTTTTTTTTAAGTAATTGTACTGTCTGTATTATGTATTGTATATTGTTCTGTTGTATTGTCTGTTTGTTTAAAAAAAAAAGAAAAATGCAATAAATATATTGTTAAAAAAAAAAAAATCAATCAATCAATCAACGTTGTGTGTTTTTTTTCAACCCGCCTTGGTAAATAAAGTTTTTGGGGAGCTTTCAAAACGGTGTGCGGACTTTATTATTTCTTTTGCAGTTTGTTATTTTTGTTTTCCGAGCACCCGTTGAATTAGCCTGGGATGTGCGTGCACCTCCTGACCTCGATACAGAGGCTATACCACATCGATACGGGAGGACATGCCGTGTGTTGACGCGGCTTTCGGCATCGGTTTATGCCCGACAGTTATAATATATAAACCTTTTGCATTTATCCATCAATATCCCATTTTGACCTGAGATCAGATTCTAAAATGTCTTCTACATCCTGACAGTTTTCTGAAAAAGCTATGTTTCTATGTCAGTCGTTCTTCGATTTTTCAAAAATAGCAGACCTACAAGCTCGTAGCGCGCCACTCGGTGGCGCGCTATGAGCTTGTAGATCTGCTATTTTTCAATAGCTAAAGCATAACATAATGCTAACACCAAAAGGGGTTCCCGCTCAAAATGGGATATATATATATATATTAATTTTTTTTGTATTATCTACTTGCTTTTTGTGATATTTGTCAAGACATCGGCAAAAGTAATTTCAGTAGGACACACATTCAAAATCAACACGTATTGTGATGCATATCGATCGTATCGTGATACATCCGACTTATAGCATGTTACGTAGACGGCACTAGAATTGCATTTTATGTAGTCATAGCACTTTATAGTATATATGAATAGTTAGTATAGTATGTATAGTTTATATGTATAGTTTCAGTATATAAGATATTCCACTGTTACATTCTTAGTTTACGCATGTTTCATGATAACTACTTTTAATGTATGTGATGTATTGCCATGCTTTTTTGTTCTTGCTTAACCCATTTTGGGCGGGAACCCCTTTTGATGTTATGCTTTAGCTATTGAAAAATAGCCGATCTACAAGCTCATAGCGCGGCACCGAGTGCCGCACTAAGAGCTTGTAGGTCTGCTATTTTTGAAAAATCGTGAAAATGTGGCGCAAATCATTGAATTTATATCCTTTCAGAGCCAAAGTTTTTTAACTCAAATCTTTCTTTGCTTCTGGGGTGTCCCTGGAACAACATATTTTCAGATGGGGGTCGGCGGCCAATTACATATATTCTTGGGGGTCCTTGACATGAAAATGTAAGTCGCTCTGGATTAAGACTGCTAAATGCCTACATTGTAAAATTGTAAAATACATATCGTTTGTGAGTTTTGTAGGCAATACCCAGCCCTATGTAATATCGTTGTCATGCATTATCCCATTCTGGACAGGAAACCCCTTTTGGTGTTTTAACTAAGCATTATGTTATACTTTAGCTATTGAAAAATAGCAGATCTACAAGCTCGTAGCGCGCCACCGAGTGGCGCGCTACGAGCTTGTAGATCTGCTATTTTTGAAAAATCGTGAAAATGCGGCACAAATCTTTGAATATATATTCTTTCAGAAGACTTTTTTTCGACGTCATGCGTAAATGGGTTAAGGTTCTTTTCCTGTCCACCCCAATTGGATGACCTTCCCATCCACTCTCTCCCTCTCTCTCCCTCTCCAACACCCACTCAGTATCTGCATGACTTGCATCACTCCACAGCAATAGCAGGCACACGATGCACCGCCAGGATGAACAGGAGAGAAAAACAGGGGGGCGAATCAAACACTTACCAAAATAAAAACACCCACGGCGCCGGCGCCCACAAATGACCCACTTTCCCCCCTCCCCCGCTTTTCATATACCCAGATAATTGTGTTGACTAGAGTCAGTCACTCCACCGTTCACACCGAAAGGCTGCCACGACCATTATCCTAATGAGATCCGCAGGATTTCATACCAAAACACTGTTTTTGTGTCCTTTTATGTTATATAACGGACCCATACATTAACACCTAATAAGGTAAAACACGCACACGCACACACACAGGTGGATGTGCTGCACATACATACATCAACACACAAAAACACATGGACTCAAAACTCACACATTTTGTTCATTGTTCACGCACGCACGCACGCACACACGCACGCACGCACGCACGCACACACTCACACACTCACACACTCACACACTCACACACTCACACACACACTCACACACTCACACACACACACACAGGTGGATGTGCTGCACATACATGTACCTGCATCAACACACAAAAATACATGGAGTCAGTCACTCCACCGTTCACACTGAAAAGCAGCCACGACCATTATCCTAATGAGATCTGCAGAATTATACCAAAACACTGTTTTTGTGTATGTTTTATAACGGAGCCATACATTACCACCTAATAAGGTAAAACACGCACACACACACACACACGCACACGCACACGCACTCACTCACACAGGTGGATGTGCTGCACATACATGTACCTGCATCAACACACAAAAATACATGGACTCAAAACTCACACACATTGTTCACGCACACGCGCGCACACGCACGCACGCACACACACACACACACACGCACACGCACACGCTCTCACTCACACAGGTGGATGTGCTGCACATACATGTACCTGCATCAACACACAAAAATACATGGACTCAAAACTCACACACATTGTTCACGCACACGCGCGCACACGCACGCACACACGCACACACACACACACACACACGCACGTGCACACACACACACACACACACACACACAATGGGCCTAATGGGTGGTTCTAAGGGGAATTGTGGATCATAAAATGATGGATGCAGCTAATACCTTGCTACAGACTGTATGACCATTACTCCACTTAACCCATTTTGGGCGGGAACCCCTTTTGGTGTTAGCATTATGTTATGCTTTAGCCATTGAAAAATAGCAGATCTACAAGCTACGAGCTTGTAGGTCTGCTATTTTTGAAAAATCGAAGAACCACTGACATAGAAACATAGCTTTTTCAGAAAACTGTAAGGATGTAGAAGACATTTTTAGAATCTGATCCCAGGTCAGAATGGGTTAAGACACACATGGCCCAGAGCGCCGTGCAATATTACCCCCATAACTCCAATGAGAGCATTCAGTCCGTCTAATAACGTTCTAGGATCTGATTGAAGATGAATAAATAAATAATCACCGTCCTCTGCTCATCTACCGCTCTCACTTAACATTTCCATCCAACCTTCCCGACGTTTTTATCTTTTCCGCCGAGACGTCAGATGTGTACACGTTCCATCTCCCGTACTATTGCTGCTCTCCGTCTGTGTCCACATCCTGGCATTGTCTGCTGTTATACCGGTCCAATATCCCCGTTCTGGGCGGGAAACCCCTTTTGGTGTTTTAAACATTATGTTATACTAAAAAATAGCAGATCTACAAGCTCGTAGCGCAGCACCGAGTGCCGCGCTACGAGCTTGTAGATCTGCTATTTTTGAAAAATAGTATACATGTGGCGCAAATCGTTGAATGTATATTCTTTCAGAGCGAATGTTTTTTTTAACTCAAATCTTTGTTTCCGGGGGGGGGGGGGGGGGGGGGGTTGGGGGAACTACATATTTTCCCTGGAACTACATATTTTCAGATGGGGGGGTCGGGTCGGTGGCCAAATACAGATAATTCTTGGGGTCCTTGACATGAAATATTGAGCACCACTGATACAGAAACATGGGTATTTCAGAAAATTGTCAGGATTTAGAAGACATTTCTAAATGAAATGTCGACGTCAGGCCTAAATGGTTCAAAGCTCCATCTTATCTCACACGGCAGCAATAATGAAAGCCAGGCTTCGTTTGGGGAGATGCAGCCGGTGTCTCGTCCCTCGGTCGGACCAGGGCTGTGTGTGAAATGTCAACACTAAAGCACATGAAACAGGAAGCCACTGCTAATCAACCTTTTTTATTAGTTTATTATTCATTAGGCCATGACACAGACAGACCGCTCATTTGATACAATTATATTTAGTTTTTTTAATCCATTCTGGGCGGGAACCCCTTTTGGTGTTAGCTATTGAAAAATAGCAGATCTACAAGCTCATAGCGCGCCACCGAGTGGCGCGCTACGAGCTTGTAGGTCTGCTATTTTTGAAAAATCGAAGAACCACTGACATAGAAACATAGCTTTTTCAGAAAACTGTCAGGATGTAGAAGACATTTTTAGAATCTGATCTCAGGTCAGAATGGGTTAATCTCTCGGACCAAATCTACACTGCAAAAGCCTCCGTGTTAATGGTCCACTTAACCACTTTTCAAGCTATCTTCATATAATTGGTCCTCAGTAAAACTCATTATAAAATGCCACACTTTTTTTCTTCTCGTCTGTGTCTCATGGAGGAGGGCTGTGTGGGCAGTTCGGAAACCTGTCCACCAGTGACATCATCGATGGGGAATCCAAGCTAATTTTACTTTCTATT
The DNA here is from genome assembly GCF_951216825.1 of Electrona antarctica. Lineage (NCBI taxonomy): Eukaryota > Metazoa > Chordata > Actinopteri > Myctophiformes > Myctophidae > Electrona > Electrona antarctica. The sequence continues at coordinate 26,939,603 of NC_136803.1, forward strand.
CCTGAAAAGTTGCAATGTGAAAATGTAATCCATCTTTCTCACGATAATACAAATGTAAATATCTTTTTTTTTTTAAATCTGCCTAACGATGATGTCACTGGTGGACGGGTTTCTGAACTGCCCACAGCCCTATCCTATGAGACACAGGCCACGTAGATTACATTAGTGAGGGCCAATTACTGTATATGAAGATGGGTTGAAAATTGGTGAAGTGGTCCTTTAATTTAACATAATGGAACAAATGGACATTTGTAAAAAAAAAAAAAAAATCGTTTCCTAACTATGGGACATTTAGCTGGGGACAGACTGGAACCTCTTCAAAAGACCCCAGAAGTCCCTAGCTGGCCTGGACCTCACGTCATGAACCAGTGCCCTGTGCCCAACCACCTCATGTCAACAAGTCCTCTCTTAACCCATTTTGACCTGAAGTCGAAATTAAAAAAATGTCTTCTAAATGCTGACAGCTTTCTGAAATACCTATGTTTCTTTATCAGTGGTGCTCAATATTTCATGTTAAGGACGCCGTTGTTCCAGGAATCCCTCAGAAGCAAAGATTTGAGTTAAAAATGTTCGCTCTGAAAGAATATATATTCAAGGTTTTGTGTCGCATTTTCACGATTTTTCAAAAATAGCAGACCTACAACTTGTAGATCTGCTATTTTTCAACAGCTAAAGCATAACATGCTTAAAACACCAAAAGGGGTTCCCGCCCAAAATGGATTAACTGTTACGGTTCGCTCTCCATCACTTCTACATCCATGTGCTGTGGGTGTTCTGGGCACTTCAGTGCCACCAGAGGACTCCAGAGCACTCCACAGCACCTCTCTCCCTGTTACAGTCTCCCCACCTGGATGTCGTCTGCAATCACCTGATGAGCCTACAAAAGCCAGGCCTGTCTGCAGCTCGGCGCCAGTTCTTCCCCAGTCTACGGTTGGTAATGTTAGACAGCCAGACTTAGGCTCTCAGTGTTTTAGTGTTAGACAGTTAAACGTCACGCCGTTACTGTGCTATTTCCTCTACTCTGTGCACCTGCCATTGACTCGACCTTCTCTTCTCCAGTGTTTCCGGGACCCGAGCTCTGTGGAGCAGCCTACGGACCCCTGCACTCCTTTCACCCCCCGTGTTTGTGAATAAAAACCCGCCCGGTGGGCTTTACTCTGCTTTGCCTCTCCTTGCTGTGCTTTTGGGTCACACCACACTCAAGTCATAACATTAACAAGCCTGGCAGAAAGTCATTATCGTCGTAACTACTCGACGATAATGGGATAATGACTCGTAACTACTTTTGACACATGTCACCACCAGACAGTCAGTGAAAGCAGTCGGTAAACCGCATGCGGTCCAGCCCCTCTATTGTTAGCAGCCAATCAGTAGCTTGTTACTCATAGAATGTTCAGGATGTCATGACAACCGCATCCATTGTTGATGAATATGCCTCTTCATGTTTGAGCTCGATCCCCCTTTCACTTCTTTGTTGGCTGGCGTGTGTGTGTGTGTGTGTGTGTGTGTGTGTGTGTGTGTGTGTGTGTGTGTGTGTGTGTGTGTGTGTGTGTGTGTGTGTGTGTGTGTGTGTGTGTGTGTGTGTGTGTGTGTGTGTGTGTGTGCGCGCTCTCTGCCAAAATAACTGAAATTAGATGATGAGTCCATTATCAAAATTGATGTTATTCTGCAAAGAAATCTATTCTGTTACACTATTAATGAAGTAATACATCTTCTCCTATGGGGGGTCTTGGCATGTATTTTCAAATGGGGGTCTCTATCTATCTATCTATCTATCTATCTATCTATCTATCTATCTATCTATCTATCTATCTATCTATCTATCTATCTATCCATCCATCCATCCATCCATCCATCCATCCATCCATCCATCCAGCCATCCATCTATCCATCCATCCATCTATCCATCTATCCATCCATCCATCCATCCATCCATCCATCTATCCATCTATCCATCCATCCATCCATCCATCCATCCATCCATCCATCCATCCATCTATCCATCTATCCAACTGATGAGCCTGCTATATCAGTAACTAAACTTGTCAAAATGTGGTGATGAACTGTTCTTTTAGCCATGCACCTTCTATATTTCACTCTACTCATATTATATTAGGAAAGATTGACCGATTTGTTTCCCTTGTTTTCTTTCTTGCCCGAGTCTGGCAGTGTGCCGCGGGCTCGACTCCCGATCCCGACAGCCTTTACTGCAGGGTTCCCCAATAGGCGGCCCGCGGGCCATTTGCGGCCCGCGGAGCGCCCCCTTGTGGCCCCTGGAAGATTTTTTTTAAAAGGGGGTTTTTAGGGGGTCCCAGATATAAATGGCATTAAATGGGGGTCAGTAGCCTATGCATGTCAAACTGGGCATCCTTTTCAAATGGGGTCTTGCCCTGAAAATGAATTTTCAGGGCAAGACCTCGACCTTGTGCGTGCGGACTCGGCCCCCAGCCTGGTACCCTAGTCAAAATATGGCCCTTGAGGAAAATGAATTGGGGAACCCTGCTTTACTGCATGTCACTCCCCCATCTCTCTCCCCCTATTTCCTGTCAGCCTACTGTCTGTCTCTCTATAAAAAAAGTAAAAAAAAATAAAGGCGAAAGCCGCAAAAAAAAACCATTAAAAAAAAAGAAACTGCAAATGATGGGAGCTTGCGGTACAAAGCATTTCATCACCCACATTATTATTTTTTTTACAGCGTCAATCTGTGACGTGGAAACGAATGTTAAGTTGAAGTAAAACTCTGACGCGTTGGAGGTCTTGTCCAGTCCCGCTGGACACAGGACAGGACAGCTGCCTACTGTACGTGATGCAGGCTTTGATGTTCATCGACATTTCTACTTTAACTTCGATTCAATATTTCTGTCATAATGAAAGCGTCCAGGAAAGTTATAGCGTAAACGTTAAAGCCACATGACTGCGGTGTTACTGTAAATGGGGCCAATGCTATTGATTAGCCTACATTGACGTACAACACTATACACCCAGCCTCAGACAGACCTCTCCGCTCAGCACTGGGGGAGGGGAGGCTACGGTACACTACTGAATGAATATACTACACATTTATCATGTTTATTAACCTATTTAGACCTAAGTTTGATTTTACAAATGTCTTCTAAATCATGACAGTTTTCTGAAAACCTATGTTTCTAATATGTCAGTGGTTCTCAAACAACCCATATAATTATATGTAATCGGTCGCCGACCCCATCGGAAAACGTTGTTCCCCAGGCGTAAAGATATGAGCCACATTTTCGCGATTTTACAAAAAATAGCAGACCTACAAGCGAGTGGCGCGCTATGAGCTTGTAGGTCTGCTATGTTTCAATAGCTAAAGTATAACATAATGCTTAAAACACCAAAAGGGGTTCCCGTACAGAATGGATTAAGTAGCCAGCACAGTTAATCTACTGTGCTGTTATTTAGCTGTGAGTACTGTACGTGGCCTGGTGGTAATTCAACTGGATAATGGACATCACATAAATTCTACAAAAGAATGCCTTCTAAATCAGTAGTTCTCAAACCTTTTGGTGCCAAGTAGGACCCCCAAAATGATAAGATTAGTTTGTCCACGGGACCCCCCATTTGAAAATGTGTTGTGCCAGGGACCCACAGAAGAAAGATTATTCAAAATTGACAGATTTGACACAATCAATTGGAACCGTTGGAACAATGCGCCTCAAATTATTAGGCCCGATTAACCCATTTTGGGGCGGGAACCCCTTTTGGTGTTAGCATTATGTTATGCTTTAGCTATTGAAAAATAGCAGATCTACAAGCTCATAGCGCGCCACCGAGTGGCGCGCTATGAGCTTGTAGGTCTGCTATTTTTGAAAAATCGAAGAACGACTGACATAGAAACATAGCTTCTTCAGAAAACTGTCGGGATGTAGAAGACATTTTTTGAATCTGATCTCAGGCCTAAATGGGTTAAAGGGAGAGGGGGGACAAGGGGAAGAGGGAAACATGATGAAATGGGGCATCCTGAGCCTTAATCTGACGCAATGAAAAGACATTTATATGTATTATTTATTTATATGCTATATTAACGTCGGTTTTCAGAGGACTGGTTGGATCTGCAGGAGGAGCCTGGTGGTGGTGTGAGTGGCAGCACCCGCTGCTCTCGCTCTCACACTCACACTGAGTGAAGGGTCTAGCCGGGAGCGTACCCATGTTCCCCAGGTTCTATGTTCCCCAGGTTCTATGTTCCCCAGGTTCTATGTTCCCCAGGTTCTATGTTCCCCAGGTTCTATGTTCCCCAGGTTCTATGTTCCCCAGGTTCTATGTTCCCCATGTTCTATGTTCCCCAGGTTCTATGTTCCCCAGGTTCTATGTTCCCCATGTTCTATGTTCCCCAGGTTCTATGTTCCCCAGTAGTAAGGGCATTTTATCAGGTATTTGACCAATCTGGGAACTAAATCGTTACCAAGAAATTTCTTCACCAATGTGTTTCTAAAGGTGTCTAATAACATATACTAAAAGTTTGAAATTCAACTCCTGTGGGAAATTGAGTTATTAGCATAATATTGAAATTTGGACCCTTAACATCCTATATAAGGCAAAAAAGTCAAAATTTCATCATTCTTTAAGTAGCATGTGACATATGAAACTAGGGGGTTTTCATGATTCTGAATCCATTCCAAGCATTAGTTTTGCACAAAAAACACTCCTTGAGCTAAATTAGGCCATATCCACTTGACCAAATGTGCTGACCTCATCACGTTTGTGAGGCCGTTTTCCTCCCAAGGAGTGTTTTTTGTGCAAAACTAATGCTTGGAATGGATTCAGAATCATGAAAACCCCCTAGTTTCATATGTCACATGCTACTTAAAGAATGATGACATTTGGACTTTTTTGCCTTATATAGGATGTTATGGGTATGGTCACATATTATGCTAATAACTCAATTTCCCACGGAAGTTGAATTTCAAACTTTTAGTACATGTTATTAGACACCTTTAGAAACACATTGGTGAAGAAATTTCTTGGTAACGATTTAGTTCCCAGATTTTCATAGATTTCTCTTACTACAGGTTCTATGTTCCCCAGGTTCTATGTTCCCCAGGTTTTATGTTCCTATTTTTGTTTTTAGTTTTATGTTCTCCACCCACCATGCAGAAATAGGTTCTTTGTTTCCCACTTAGAATAAACCTCAGTGACTGATGTTAGTCTGCCTCAAACGTTATTCTTTTACCTGCTTTTTATTAACACTTTAAATGCTTAGTATGAAGTATAAAGTACAGCAGCCTTGTGTTCCTAAAACACAAAGATTGGGTATTGGGTAAGACTGACGTTATGTATCTTTCAGGACCTTTCACTGCTTTGTCTCAACCATTACTATATGGCTCTGGTCTCAGCCACCGCGGTAGATATTTTGACATTTGTTCTTTAACTTTTTTTCTTTCTTGGAATGTTGCCACTACTGTTGGAGCAGCCATAAACTATACAGGTTTATCCCGATGTTCTGGGCATCTTTGTAATGTTAGTGTAAAAAGCAGGTAAAAGAGTAACGTTTGAGGCAGTCACTTTTCCATTCACTGTAGTAGAAGGAGGTGCGGATTTAAACCGCAGATATGTCGTCTCCGCCTACAGGAAATACGTTGCCTGCGACCATGAGACCCGTTTCTGAATCGGTCTATATTGTCCATGGTGGCTCACTGGAAACACTCTGCTACACCAGTGCTTCTCAAAGTGTCCTTAGTTGAGTGCGTTCCAAACGGCCCCGTACAGGCGTGTAACAAAATTAAAACGTTTGACAACCACTGTATACATGCGCTAAATGGAACAGAGCCTTAATTAGTATCATCGGTAACACCTGTGAA
>NC_136803.1:26945621-27065621 GCF_951216825.1 Electrona antarctica
ACACACACACACACACACACACACACACACACACACACACACACACACACACACACACACACACACACACACACACACACACACACACACACACACACACACACACACACACACACACACACACACACACACACAGGATTACTGGTTAAACCCAGTTAGAATTAGATTATGCAGCCTTCTGTCGGTCTGTTCGTCTGCTTTTAGTCTCTGACAGCGTGTGCACGCACGCACGCACGCACGCACACACGCACGCACGCACGCACGCACACACACACACACGCAGAATCGCAGATCTACCGGTATCTAGCAGAGAAACAGTTATGGAACCTGCAACCAAATGAAGAATTGTCCTCCTCCACTGCTGAGGGAGTGCCTGCGTGCAACTGAAGGAAAATATACGTGACACCAAGCTAAGAGATGGCACAGTCACTCTCTTCCATCATACGGCGAAAACACACTTCAACGCCTTTCTTCAGATATGATCTACATTAAACTTATAACGATATCTGACCTGTGCAACTTCAAAACCCTAAAAGCCAAAACAGAAATGTAATTTCTATTCAGATATGTTCCAGTGTTCGACGACAATAGTATAGTCAAATCGTCAATTGCAATTATTTGTATGCTAATCGATCGCCGTGTGAAAATGTCATGATCGTGATTCACCGTGACAGCCCTACACACACAGTCACACACACACACACACACACACACACACACACACACACACACACACACACACACACACACACACACAAACACACACTGTGCCGCACAGCTGTGGAAACCACAGGGAAAGCCCTGGGGGCCTTCAGGTAAAGACGTGTGGACAGCTGTGGTCTCATGTTGTAGATGAATGAACCCATGACATGAATGAATGCATGGCCTAGCAACGGTCTGATTATCCGCCAGGATTAAAAAACATAAACATTTTCATCCCTCGTCGTGGGGCTTTGCTGCACGGAAATCCCTGAACCGTGACGTTCGTTGCGGACATTCGTTTTATTTATTCACGGTATTTCATTCATTTACCGTTTGGTTTCCTGTTCTTAAGAGCTGTGGTGAAAAGCACTTTGTATTTTGTTTATTTTGTGTCATTATTACATTTTCACCCTCCCAGTGGGATGACTCTGGTCTGCGTGTTAACAAGGGCTTAACCCATTTTGACCTGAGATCAGATTCTAAAAATGTCTTCTACATCCTGACAGTTTTCTGAAAAAGCTATGTTTCTATGTCAGTGGTTCTTCGATTTTTCAAAAATAGCAGACCTACAAGCTCGTAGCGCGCCACTCGGTGGCGCGCTACGAGCTTGTAGGTCTGCTATTTTTCAATAGTTAAAGCATAACATAATGCTAACACCAAAAGGGCTTCCCGCCCAAAAGGGCTTAAAGGCAACATAACTAACATACTAGACAAGCACGTACGTACTAACACAAACTCTAATCCACAAACCACAGCATACATCCTTATGGGTCGGTTTTAATTCGGTATACATGTTTACATTCCCATTGACCTCCGTGACACGGATAACTACTGTAAGTGAGAGAGAGAGACGCTTGCAATGAGCTCTAATAATACTTATTCATGTAATAATTAACCCTGGTTAGGCAACGTATAAGGCGTGAAAAGGGTGCGGAACTCTTGGCCTATAGCCGTCTCTGAGTAGAAGCACTTAACCCATTCTGTACGGTAACCCCTTCTGGGGTTTATAGCATTATGTTGTACTTTAGCTATTGAAAAATAGCAGATCTACAAGCTTATAGCGCGGCTATTTTTGAAAAATCACACCCGTGTGAACTGAGTGGTGCAAATCTCTCTCTCTCTCTCTCATTAGCAGGCAAAAGTGCAATACTCTCTCTCTGTCTCTGGCACAACAGCGCCCCTACTGGTACTCATGAGTCACACATGAGTCACACACATTAACACGAGTCACATAGGTTAACACGAGTCACATAGATAGGTGAACACGGACATTGCTGTTCCTTGGAGTGGTTGCACCACTCAAAAATCGTGAAAATGTGGCACATATAATTATATTCTTTCATATAGCGAACGTTTTTAACTCAAACCTGTGCTTCTGGGGAGGTCCCTGGAACAACTTATTTTCAGATGGGGCTCGGCAGGCAATTACATATTACATAAAAATGTTTTGAGAACGACGAAACACAAGGTTTTTCAGAAAACTGTCAAGATTTAGAAGACATTTTGTAGAATCGTCCTCAGGTCTAAATGGGTTAATAATGCTGTTTGTGTTTACACACGTTTGTGTTTACACACAGCGATGGAAACAAAGCGACGACGGAGCTAAGCTCGAGTGGCACATTGAAGCGCACCACAGTGGCGAGAGAGGTCTATTGTTGATAGATGTAGACACACCTAATTGTGGAGAGAGAGAGAGAGAGAGGCGGCCTCTGGCCAGATAAAAGAGTATCCCTGCCTGATTAAGCCAGTGTGATACTCAGGCAATCATGTTCGTGGAAAACGGAGCCGGCACGATCTGCGGTGCAGCGATGGGACATGGCGCCGAAATGCTAATCGCGGCAGCACGCCATGATCCAGAACACAGTGTCTGGATTCAGATTGTGCTCGCTGGCCGTGTGCTGTGCAGTGCAGTGGCCTCATGTGTGGCTTGACGACGGCTGTTCGTGACATGAAAAGGCGCACGAATAGCCACTCAGTGATGTAACTAGTGATGGGAGATCAATCGGCAAACACATCGGTATTGGCCGATATTGGCCTTGCCCTTAACCCATTTTGACCTGAGATCAGATTCTAAAAATGTCTTCTACATTCTGACAGTTTTCTGAAAAAGCTATGTTTCTGTGTGGTGGTTCTTCGATTTTTCAAAAATAGCAGACCTACAAGCTCGTATGACCTATGAGCTTGTAGATCTGCTATTTTTAATAATAATGCTAACACCAAAAGGGGTTCCCGCCCAAAATGGGTTGAAAGGATATATCGTAATCGGTATCGGTAAAATAATATATCGGTTTAAGCAGATATTTTATTTTCTAATAATTACGTTGGAAAATAAATTTTAAAAAGCCTGAAAAAGCCTTTTGTTTGAAGGCTGCAAATTGTATCAATGTTTTATAAGCCTTTTTTCAGAATGGCAAAAATTATTATATTTTCTTAATAGAATGAGATCATTTTGACATTGGTTATATCGGTTATCGGCCATAACAGCAATTCATTATATCGGATATCGATATCGGCCAAAATGTCTCATCGGTACATCTCTAGATCGGGGAAATAAGGAGAGAAAAAGTTAAAACAAATACAGAGATACATTTCTTGGATTAGATTGCAAGAACTTGTCGAAGTGTCAAAGTGCTAGCCTGGCTAATAAGCCAGACTCAAATCACACTGTCGTGTGGTATTTGAGTCTGGAGATGCTGTGTATGGATCTTGTTTCCCGGGGGGTGGGTTCAAACATTTTCTCTTTGACGCAATTGGTCAGAGCTACTGTCAGTCAAAGGTCTCAAGCATTGAACGTCACTGTACCAAAGCCCGCCCATATTGCATACCGTGTCCCGATTGGCCACACCAGTTCTCTGGTGTAGGAAATGGGCGTACAATTGAGCCTCTCCAGACCGTAATCCGCCGGCAGGCAATATTATTTTTGCCAACGGCTGATTCGGTCTGGCTTATTAGCCAGGCTATCAAAGTGCCACATGTCGAAGTGTCCTTGGGCAAGACACTGAACCCTAGATTGCCTCCAATGAGTCGGTCGGTGTGAGCTCGCCACCATTGGTGTGTGAATGTGGGAAGTGAGGACGCTGGCGTCGACTGTTCGCCGCTTCACCTCCCAATGTATGAATGAATGAACCATTGTAAAGCGCTTTGAGCACTTGAGCGCTATAAAAATGCAATTCTTTAAAGTATGTAATACAAACAGAATATGACCGTGTACACCCATCATGGACCCATTTAATGTCCCCACTCACTTAACACATTTCGACCTGAGAGGACGATTCTACAAATGCCTTCTAAATCCTAACAGTTTTCCGAAAACCTCGTTTCTAATATGTTCTAAAAAATGTTCATGTCAAGGACCCCCCAAGATTATTGGCCGCCGACCCCCATCTGAAAATATGTTGTTCCAGGGAGCTCCCAGAAGCAAAGATTTGTGTTAAAAACGTTCGCTCAGAAAAATAGCAGATCTACAAGCTCGTAGCGTGGCACCTCGTAGAATTTGCTATTTTTCAATAGCTAAAGTATATAACATTTTGGGCGGGAACCCCTTTTGGTGTTAGCATTATGTTATGCTTTAGCTATTGAAAAATAGCAGATCTACAAGCTCATAGCGCGCCACCGAGTGGCGCGCTACGAGCTTGTAGGTCTGCTATTTTTGAAAAATCAAAGAACGACTGACATAGAAACATAGCTTTTTCAGAAAACTGTCAGGATGTAGAAGACATTTTTAGAATCCGATCTCAGGTCAAAATGGGTTAAAACACCAAAAGGGGTTCCCGTCCGGAATGGGTTAACAGCGGTTAATGAATCTAAAGGTTAAATTCAGGGAGTGAGTAGATCACCCTCTCTGCTGTGATAAATGTCATTTCCATCCTATAACTAAGATTCAGTTGTTATCAACAGACCACTTATCAGCTAACACCACCGCTGCTGTTGCTGATACGAGATGATGACTCACATCCTGTTGCAATTTAACTTAGCATTTCCAGAAAGCAGCTCTTTTCACGAGGCTGGTACCACGCGTCCGTGAGCAATTCGGAGGCCGTTGGTGTTTGTTTTAATTGGGCTTCTGCATGCATGTTAACGTCAAGAGAAACTGTTTGGAGAAGAAAAAAAAGGGAGAAGTCGTAGCTAGCTTCTGTAGAACCCCCGAAGCTTAATTAATCAATAATCCAGAACGTTTCCATGCCAAGGAACCCCAAATAGCCATAGCCACAGGCTGCGGCCACCCTATTGCAGAATGGCTTAAAGACACCCCCCCACCCGCCTGGTGCCATCTGGTCGCCACCACTTTGAAAACCTGTGGGCTAGAAGAATATGTGGCACTAGCAGACTCAGGTTGCACATAATAATTTTAAAAAAAAGTCTCTTGCACACCAGCGTAATAATGTTGTTGTTTTTTACCACCTGCACACTTGCTGCTTAACTCATTTTGCAAATCATTGCAAATGTCGGGACATAATGTAAATGTGATTGGATGTAAACCTTCTTCAGGCATCATCATGCCTGACCAAAATATTGTGATGAAAACTCAGTTTGCAGACATACGTATGTGGGATAGTTTATTTTTGGAACCTTAGTGAAGTGACGCTTTATCAAATGCTACGTTGCCACCATATGGCGTATATCTACAATAAGGCGAGGACAGGCGGGCGGCCGCCTGTCGAAATCCATTTCTGCCTGGCTAAAAATCCATACACTGAGAAAAACACCAGACCTGAGAACTATTATTGGGCAGCAGATTGGCCGTTGCCGTCACCCATTGGAATGCAAATGCATGCCTTTCAGCATTTGTAGCGTATACTCGTCTGGCAGGTATATCTCTTTGAGTGCTTCTGATTGTGCGCGGATGACGACGACGACAACACATCTTGCCTGCCTAACATGTCATTCCTGGAAATGCCTTAGCTCTGATCCATAGCTCTAATGCGTTTCATTTAGAGCTATGTTACTCTCAACTTCCGCCGCTCGCATGAATGCAGACCAGCCTCTCCTCTTTAGCGTAAATAAAAAGAACGTTTTTGCTACTCACCAAAACAAAGGCGAGTTGTGAAAACCTACTTTCCTTAGTGGACGCACTCTGAGCCCCCCACTACACGTATAAACTGTACTTTTTGGCCAGAAAGGGATTTTTTTTCACCGGAGGAAAAATATTCTCTATGAGGCAATTCTCTGGGCAATATCGGTAGAGGGCGCAGTGGAGTAACTAAAAGTATTTTTTTCCGGTGGAAACAAAATCCCCTTTTGGCCAAAAGGTACAGTTTATACGTGTGGTGGGGGGCTCAGAGTGCTCCCACTAAGGAAAGTAGGCTTTCTAATGACACAACCAGCCTTTGTTTTGGTGAGTAGCAAAAACGTTCTTTTTATTTACGCTAAAGAGGAAAGGCTGGTCTGCATTCATGCGAGCGGCGGAAGTTGAGAGTAACATAGCTCTAAATGCAACGCATTAGAGCTATGGATCAGAGCTAGAAATGCCTCTGGTTTCCACAGCATGTTATGTGGAAGAATGTGTTGCAATGTGTACTCTGTAGTTGACTACTCAGTAACCAAACTTTATATTGTTGTTGTTTTTTTATGTAGGAAACGGAAAAAGGAGATATTTACTCGTGACCCAAAGATGGGTTCAGGCCCACTGTTTGGGAAACCGTGGACTATTGTACTTTTCTTTTCCACGGGCTGATAACAAGCTCTAGTATGATTTAATTATTGCAGAGAAAGCTTTAATCCCTTTGACAGACATCCGTCTAGGTTTCGAAGAACACAGAAGTTGCATTGTTTGTATTCCTGACATGCGTTGACAAGCATTTGAACACTGGGGAAGTTCTCTGACAGACAGGGGCTCAATAGTGGAGTCCCTTCCCGTCCACTACATCGCAGGCTTTCAAAGTGGTGGTCGACCAGGGGCCCGACTGGAAAGGCAAGAGGAAACAAATCATAGAAAGAAATACTATGAGGGCTTCCAGGGGCCTCCGGCCAGTCACCTGGTGGCGGGCTGGGGGTCTCTGGGGCCTCTGTCTCCACGGGGTGCGAACGAGGGCTGGATGCAGGCCGGGCCTGTGACAAATAAGGTCATATATCTGATGTATATTGTGAGTCATGTCTCCTGCTCTTTTCCTGCCTTGCCTTGCACTCAACTTGAAAAATGCTGTACTGTTGTAGTTGTGTCAAGCTGTTTTTCTGTTTACCTTTGTGTCTGTGTGTTTTTGTTATGTTTTTTGTTTTTGCTTTAGTTTTAGTTTTTGCTTTAGTTTTTGTTTTCTGGGATTCATATGTGTTTGATTTTTGTACATTCATTATTTGGTGGAAAGATTTTTTTTTTAAATAAAAACAGTTCAAAAAAAGAAATACTATGTGGGAGCCCCATGTCCTCTACATCAGTGGTTCTCAACTTGTGGGTCGGGACCCCATGAGGGGGTCCCCAATATGATTTGATCAAAAGTAATCAACAAACTATAGGCTATAGTACAAAAACTGGTCAAACATTGGCCAAATTGTCAAATAATATAAGAAATGGGAAACCATTTCGAAAAATAGCCGATCTGTTGTTTTCACATCAGTGGTATAGCCTGACACTCAGTCTGAATTTTCATTTCGAATCGCCAGGACATATTTTGTTAATGGTAGCGATTCAGGGCTGGAGCCAGGGCAACATCAGTGGAACCCAGTCAAACAAAATGTAATGCCTCAACTCCTGCATTCCAAGTGCATATCATGCATATCATAAAATATGATTATTATGGGTGGGTCACGGCCTGAAATGGTTGAGAACTACTGCAACTACATCATACTGGCCAGGAGTGGCCAGGGCACTGGCCAGGTATGATGGCTTTTAGAAGAAGGAGAATACCAGCACTCACAGGCCACTGAGGCCAGGGGCCTTCGTCAGCGTTGTAACTCAGTTACAACGCTGACGAAGGCCCCTGGCCGAAACGCGTTCGTTGTGTTGCTGCTTGCAGCATACCTTCCCTTGTAAAGATGAAACAATAAAGTGCCTTAAAGGACTACTCAGTGAGTGCTGGTATTCTCCTTCTTCTAAAGTGTTTCCTGACTGTGCACCCGGTAAAATGTTCCAAGAGACTGAGATAGCTGGAGTTGTGCGTGCTTCTTCTTTTCGAAACAGTATGATGGCTTGACATAAATTCTCCATTCATTGTCAATAGGAATGTAATGTTTGTGTAAGACGAAAATCGACACTAATAGCTGAATAATGAATATTATTAGGGGCTATAGCGCCCCTCAAAAAACAACAACTGAAGCAACAAACAAACAAACAAACAAAATGAAATACTGGCATGTGTTTCACAATCAAATGACTTCAAGGCCTACCAGCTGAAAGGTCGATATAGAAGCCACTGAGTAGCACCATATTGAACCGTTTGTTCTGTTTGTTCCGTCTGTTTATGTGGGTAACGCTGAACTAAAGAATAGAGGATGCTACTAACTAGGGCATTAAGCAACTAGTCGACTAGTAAATCCACTAGTCAACCTTGTTGGTACTAGTTGACTAGTTGATAAGAAAAAATAAATAAAAAAAGTTTATTTTTTTTATTTTTCCCCCTGATTTTGTAGGCCTCAAGATCAGGTAGATTATAGTTATAGTCACCAATGTACACAGTTTTTAAATGTACAAATATTTATTTCCAAAACAATATATATATATTTTATTTTTTTACATAATAGGTAGTTAAACAACTAGTCGACTAGTAAACTAGGCAACTAGTCAACTAGTAAAAATGACTAGAAGTGAATGCCCTACTACTAACTATGGTTTAGTAATTCACCACACAGTAAAACCCTGAGTTTGTCAAATGAACACTCTGGGTTTCGTAGTGTACCGTCTGTCAAGAGGAACAGAGGCTTGTTTAGCTCATTTAGACCTGAGGTCGATTCTACAAATGTCTTCTAAATCCTGCCAGTTTTCTGAAAAAACCCATGTTTCTATGTCAGTGGTGCTCAAACATGTTCATGTTAAGGACCCCCAAAAATTATATGTAATTGGCCGCCGACCCACATCTGAAAATATTATGTTGTTCTAGAGACCTCCCAGAAGCCAAGATTTGAGTTAGAAACGTTCGCTCTGAAAGAATATATTCACGATTTTTCAATAAATAGCAGATCTACAAGCTCGTAGCGCGGCACTCGGTGCCGCGCTATGAGCTTGTAGATCTGCTATTTTTCAATAGCTATAAGTATAACATAATGCTTCAAACACCAAAAGGGGTTCCCGCCCAAAATGGGTTAGATTAGATGTGATTTGATTTGTTATGATCAGATTTTATGTTATATTATTACACGGATCCACATTAGCTGGTGCCATAGCAACCACAGCTAGGCTCCCTGGGGACCACACAATAATCAGAAATATGAGAATAGCAACCACAGCTAGGCTCCCTGGGGACCACACAATAATCAGAAATATGAGAATAGCAACCACAGCTAGGCTCCCTGGGGACCACACAATAATCAGAAATATGAGAAATGCTTCATTTTGACTAGAAGCGTAAAAAATAGGACAATTACGTATAAGACAAAACAAAAGCAATTGTTTTTTTTTTAAATATAGTTGGAGCAGATTCAAGAGAGAGATAATGACCAATTTAAAATCTTATTATAAATACGAGTTCTCTGACAAGGCAGAAAAGGCTGCCCATTACTGTGGAGAGTCTAGTGTTATGATCATGGCATGCACAATATTAACACATTTCGATCTGATGTCGAAATTAAAAAAATGTCTTCTAAATCATGACAATTTTCGGAAATACCTATGTTTCTATATCAGTGGTGCTCAATATTTCACGTCAAGGACCCCAAAAATTATATGTAATTGGCCACCGACCCCCATCTGAAAATATGTTGTTCCAGGGACACCCCAGAAGCAACGATTTGAGCTAAAAATGCTCTGAAAGAATATATATTCAAAGATTTGCACCACATTTTCACGATTTTTCAAAAATAGCAGACCTACAAGCTCGTAGCGCGGCACTCGGTGCCGCGCTATGAGCTTGTAGATCTGCTATTTTTCAACAGCTAACCCATAACATAATGCTAACACCAAAAGGGGTTCCCGTTCAGAATGGGTTAAAGGGATAGTTCAGCTTTTTTGAACTTAAGTTGTATGAAATACTTGCCATTAATATAGTGGTTGCAACTGTATTAATTGATTGCCCGAGTCCTGTGGTGGGAGTTCTGCTCTGGTTTTGGTGAAATATCAAGTAGTTCCGGTCATTTTGTGGGGGGCACTGGGGCCACGCAGTAAAAGTAAATGAATCCACAAAACTAACGTAATTTGTATTGTTGACCTATTTCTAAAATATTAGTGCAACTTCCGTTCTTTTTTTACCCCTCTATCACACAGAACTATGTTTTTTGTGTCCATATCACTACGCCCAAAAAATAGTTCCATGTGATAGAGGGGTCAAAGTTGAACGAAAGTCGCGCTAATATTTTAGAAATAGGTCAACAATACAAATTACGTTCGTTTTGTGGATTAATTTACTTTTACTGCGTGGCCCCAGTGCCCCCCACAAAATGACCGGAACTACTTAATATTGACCAAAACCAGAGCAGAACTCCCACCATGGGACTCGGGCAATCAATTAATACAGTTGCAACCACTAATGGCAAGTATTTCATACAACTTAAGTTCAAAAAATCTGAACTATCCCTTTAAGGGGCAGTTGTGGCTCAGGAGGTAGAGCAGGTTGTCCAATGATCCATGGGTCAGCGGTTCGAATCCCGGCTCCTCCTGTCCACCTCCTGTCCACATGTCGAAGTGTCCTTGGGCAAGACACTGAACCCCCACATTGCCTCCAATGAGTCGGTCAGTGCCTCGCACGGTAGCTTGCCAACATTGGTGTGTGACATATTGTATCTGACCCCTTGCATGTATTGTACCGAGAGTACGAGCTAATGCCATCCGGTAGGAGGTATAGAACTCCACGGTATGTGTATAATAGATTTAAACACTCTTTTGTTCCCCTGTCAATCAAAATGCTCAATCAGAGATTGCCGAATGCACTTCACTGACTCAGAGATTCAAAAGCACTTTATTGACTAGTTGCCCTTTACCAAGGGAATGTGTGCAATATCTCTGTTTTGTGTATGTTGGGTGTTTCATGGTGGGGTTTTTTTCCTTTTCATATGTGAACGTGTCTGTTATTTGTATGCAGCTGTGACTCTGTCTCCAAGACAAATTTCTCCCAAGGGAGACAAATAAAGACAACCTTGAACCTTGAACCTTGAACCTTGAATGTGGGAACTGGGAAGTGAGGACGCTGGCGTCGACTGTTTGCCGCTTCACCTCCCAATGTGTGAATGAATGGACCATGGAAAAGCACCTGTGTGAACTGAGCGGTGTAACTGTATACGTACGTATATGTACTCTTGGCCTGTGTGTGTGTGTGTGTGTGTGTGTGTGTATATATATATATATATATATATATATATATATATATATGTGTGTGTGTGTGTGTGTGTGTGTGTGTGTGTGTGTGTGTGTGTGTGTGTGTGTGTGTGTGTCGCTGCTCAACAGTGCCATCGAGTGGTATTGCCGAGGTGTTTCAGCTGTCCGTGCTCGGACACAGAGACAGACACACATACGGACACACATAGCAGCGTATATTGGAGCAGAGGCTCAAAAATGCAATGCGTTACAAAAAATGCAATCTATTAAAAATATATTATTATTATTATAAAACAGGATATGTACTACTCACAACTGAATAGAACGATACAAGAAAGACAACAACACATTGAAAGACAACCTCCTGGCGAGATCCAGAATACCTTTATAGCAAAAGGCCGATGCACACCTCAAAAGGCTGGTGACAGGTGCGTAGATCAATAGAGCATATAATGAAAAGGGTATCTTTGAGAGACAAAGAAGAGGTCCCGCACAATGTCAGACACTTGCCAAAAGAAATTTGCTCTTTATTAGGTCGACGTTTTGGTCGCTTAGTTAGACCTTCATCAGGACAAAGCAAAGCAAAGCAAAGTTCTTTGTTTACCAAGGGTGAATGGACTAAGCTCGAGATGCTTGTTTACAGCCAGACCCTGCTCATAGAACATTTCATGGTAGGGGTTCAATGCCTTGCTCTTCAGCGGTGGTAATTTTAACGTGCCGGTCCGGGGATTCGAACTGGCGACCTTCCGATAACAAGACCGCTCCGCAAACCGTTCGGCCACCGCTGCCCTCAGACAATTGTGAGCCATTGTCTGTCCTGATGAAGGTCTAAGTGAAGTGTCTGACGGTGTGCGAGACATCTTCTTTGTCTTTCAAAGATAGCCTTTTCATGAGATCCAGAATAGCTTCCTGAGGCCACCATCACAGCAGAAGAGCAGACTATACCTAGAGCAATAGTCGACGACGTGACATTAAACAAATCTGACATGGCAATGAAACTGATGTGGTGAGAGACCGAGATGCAATCCAGCATTACTCCAGTCCAAATAATTAACAGTTTACCGTTGAACTGCTGACAATCGCAATAACGGGCTTGTAGGTAACCGTTGGCTGTTTTCCAGCACAATACATTTCTTGTTTCAATACCCATTAAAACTAGGAAAGCATCTGTGTCCTTTTAGATTTTAGCTACCGGTGTATATATACTGTAGCTTTGTAGAAACAAACTTTCTGCACACCTAGAGATAAGGTGTATGGACAGGTGCGTAGGCCAGTAGACATCAATGACAAGGACAAAGATACACCCGCACACCGATTATCTGCTCAGTACATGAGTTAATTCTTAAACCCATTTTGACCTGAGATCAGATTCTAAAAATGTCTTCTACATCCTGACAGTTTTCTGAAAAAGCTATGTTTCTATGTCAGTCGTTCTTCGATTTAAAAAAAATAGCAGACCTACAAGCTCGTAGCGCGCCACTCGGTGGCGCGCTATGAGCTTGTAGATCTGCTATTTTTCAATAGCTAAGCATAACATAATGCTAACACCAAAAGGGGTTAAACAAATCTGGCATGGCAATGAAACTGATGTGGTGAGAGACCGAGATAGAGTGCAATCCAGCATTACTCCAGTCCAAATAATTAACAGTTTACCGTTGAACTGCTAGGAAAGCATCTGTGTCCTTTTAGATTTTAGCTACCGGTGTATATATACACTGTAGCAAAATACAAAAATAGCAGATATACAAGCCCACATTGCGTCATCACTTGACTTCATGCCACATCTGCTACTTTTGTTTGTTTTGAATCATTTTGATTTGTTTTACACAAAAGTCTTCTCTTCTGGGGGTCCCTGCTGGCACAACACCTTTTCAGATAGGATTCCGCGGCCAAATACATTATATAGCATTTTGGGGGTGCATCATGGCAACGAGAACATTTGAAAACAATACTGATTTTTAGAAGGCATTTGTAGAAACAAACTTTCTGCACACCTAGAGATAAGACGCATGGACAGGTGCGTAGGCCAGTAGACATCAATGACAAGGACAAAGATACACCCACACACTGATTATCTGCTCGGTACATGAGTTAATTCTTTAATTAAGGCAATGTTTCGGTCCCTCCGGTACCGAGCAGATAATCAGTGTGCGAGTGTATCCTTTTCCTTATCATAAAAAACATTTGTAAAATCAGGGTTATGGAAAGGTCTATAATAATTGCATACTGTATGAACCAGTTATGCACAACTCGTAGTTCCCTGCTGAAGACTTCATTAAGTACATTTTGTTACACAATGACTTGTGGCTGGAAGGGAAGAGGTCGACGCAACATATCTTGCATCTTTCTCGAAGCACTTCCAAGCATCTCGTGCTCTCCTCCGCCAAGCCTCCGCCAAGCCTCCACCCACCTCTCCTCCCTCCCACACACCACACTGCATCATGTCTTACTTCTACTGCGTTAACTATCCAAATATACGAATGTGTCGGTGACAAAAAATGTTGGCGCACTTTCCCCACCGGAATAGATTCAGATCTGTGTCACGGTGACATCGCCACGAATGACCTTTCGTCAGCTAGTATAAACGGCCTCATGATTCACCCTGATACGAGGACGAGTTTCCAACCTCACCAGCCTGTTCTGCTAATGTATTTGAAAACGTCCGGTTCAACGTACTGGTTATTCGACAATATGAGTTATGTGAACCTTTCCATCCATCCCTTCACTCTCTCTCTCTCTCTCTTCGTCTCTCAACACACACACACACACACACACACACACAAACTTAGAAAGAGAAAGTA
This sequence comes from Electrona antarctica, assembly GCF_951216825.1. Classification (NCBI taxonomy): domain Eukaryota; kingdom Metazoa; phylum Chordata; class Actinopteri; order Myctophiformes; family Myctophidae; genus Electrona; species Electrona antarctica. Next base: position 26,959,521 of record NC_136803.1, read on the forward strand.
CACAACAAATGGAAGAGATAGTGTGAGAAATTGAAAGATAGAGAGAAACTAGACAGATACAGCCTACAGACAGATTTTGTCCAGCTTCAGGACGCTTGCGCATAGAGCTAATCTAGTCGCATAGTGTCTGCGACAGTCTCTGCAACCCAGACACCAGGTACAGGATATCGCGGACCAGCACACTCTCACCCGGTGCTTTGATGTCCGTCAACTAGAAAGCAGTCCCTTTTCCCACATTGGAGCCACTGTGGACTCCCTGCAGCATCCTACCTGTATGTACTGTACAACAGCTGTTTCCTATACCGTAGGGTTGTCACAATCATTACATAATTGTCTAATCACAATTGTTTTGTCATACTCTTTCCATGTTGAAAGATGTTCACAGAAAAAGCGGAATTTTAAAGTATCTTTTTTAACGTATATACAATTTTCCAAAAAAAAGCGCCAATCATTTCTTGGTATATTTCAGTTATCTGTGCCCTGCCCTGTACACCTTTTAATTGTGTTAATTACGAAGCCTAAAAGGCAAACAGAAATGTCATTTCTATTCATGATGTTCCAATTTCCAATGCCAGTTACACAATTAAGTCGTTAATCGCAATCATTTGTGCGACAATTAGTCGTCAACATAAATCCTACTATATATGCGCCACGTCTCTGCGTGCGTACGTGTGTGTGTGCGGTTGTAATGCACGTAACTCGAGAACAGTTTGATCCGCAATCCACACCCCCACAGGGAGTGCAGTGCCAGGTATGGAGTCGGTCGGACCCACGGTTCTCCAGAACCACCACGAAAGGCTCTGGTCAGGCTCTGCCAGTGGGCCTAATGAGGCCAACTCCTTTCACCTGGGCCAGGCTCTGCCAGTGGGCCTAATGAGGCCAACTCCTTTCACCTGTGCAATTTCCAGCCTCTGCCTCAGCCAATTGAGGCTCAACCAATCAGGCTCTGCCAGTGGGCCGAATTGATTGCCAAGTACACTTTTCAGTTTACAGTCTTCACACACACACACACACACACACAGATCTCCATGTGGGACACCGGCTGACAGTTAAAACGACTGCAATGGGCACGTACAGGTCTAGTGTGTATAAATCGTGACAGCCTTACTATACACTGTACTGCCTGTATACCAGCTGTCCTACCTGTAAGACACCTGTTTCCTGATGGGCAGGTGGGGGAACTCTGATTCCATCTGGGACACCGACAGCCATCTTCCATCAGCATCTTCCTTGTTTTTCTTCTTCTCCACGTCCGTCTCCTTCTTTTCTCCTGGTATCTGGAATAAATTATACAGTATAATAAATCATATGTACGGTAGTATGTGGTTGTTGAAGGCAGAAACCATCTATGACCAAAATATTAACTTTTCAGGACATGGAAAAATAAAAAAACATGTAAAAAACAACACAATACTGCCTCTTGCCTCATCAAAGTTGATACGGTGACTTTATACATTGTCAGATACTTGAATGTGTCCTTATATTAGTATCACTTTACCCAAATACAGCTCAGGTGGAGTTAGGAGGTTTGGGAAGTAATTCTAATGAATTATGTAAAAAACTAGTATACGAGTATACTCTGGAGAGAATAGTTTTTTACATCATTGATGTGTGCGTGTATACAATTTATTAAACAATAATTTGCGTAGAGAGAGTTGCAGTTACTGAAGACATTTTGAACCTTTTGGTCAGGTCATTGACCTGCACTTCACGCTTCTGTGCGTTATAAATAAATAACAGACTTACAGTAGGAACAATGAAAAACAGAACTATACTAACAATAAAATAATGATAATAAAGGAAAAACTCATGGCAGCTAACCACTATGACCACATACTTATAGGCTACTATTAGAGGGCCAAAAGAGAAGTTGGTGTTTATGTTTAACATCTGTGTAATAGCTGAGGGTTAGCTACTTATTACCCACAAGTACAAGGTAATATGCAATAGTATTTTGATGGCCCTATACTGTCTCACCCTGAAATATCTCCTTTTACAACCTCCTTTTACAACCTAAGCAAGCTGAAATATGTCATTTTACAACCTAAGCAAGCTCTTTTGTGCAAGAAGCAATCCTGCCTCATCTTGTATTGCTATTTTAACCATGGAGAAGTGTTATTTCATATATTCTGCTATACAGGCTATCTGCTCACATGTTTCTCTACCGCATGTAGTCTATATTATTTGACAATATTGACATTGTATTAGTGTCTTCTTGATAGGCTATTTTCCTAATTTCAGTCCATCTCTATTAGTTACCGGCCTGGCGGAGACAAAAATTACACCTGTGTGAAGTGAGGGGCGCTAATGTTGATTACGTGATGTAATGGTGCCGACGTGCCGACACAAACATTAAATGCCATTAACAATATGAGACAATATGACGACGTAATGAGTTACAAAATGACGTAAGTTTTCCCTTCATTGTCAATGGCGTTTATTAAACAAACATTGAACTAAAAGACAAACATTAAACCTGTATAAAAATGTACCCACACAGGGTTGAAGTTGAACTGGAGTAAGCATACACCTGGACAGGTAGACAGTCAGACAGACAGACAGCTAGACAGACAGACAGCCATTAACATTTATAGTAGAGCAGACAGACAATACAGACAGGAAGTTATACAATAATAAAAAACGGTCAAAGGGTGTATGGTAGCAAATTAAGACAAGAGAGAGAGAGAGACCCTCACTTCAAAGACGCGGCGGGTCTCCAGGAGGACCAGGGGGAACGGGGAGCCCGCGTCGCCGTGGAACACGTCCTCCTCCTCGGCCACGTCCTCCAGCCCGGGCCGCTCCGGCACGGGAGCACCACCGGAGTCCGTGGAGCTGTGGGCTTCGCGGCCACTCATCCCGAACAGGGACGGTCGGTCCGGTCGGTGCTTCTTCTGCTGGATAGATTCCCGCCCTCAACGGAGGTGTCTTCGTTTGGGGGAGTTGGGGATAAATAAATTCCCGAGACAGCTTTCTCCGTGGAAGTATAGCGCTGGCAAATTACAGTAGTACTAGTAGTAGTCTACTCTTTGTTTAGCTGTATTAATTATTTGAGGTGTAAATGCAATGCAAATGAAGAATTGGCAGATAATAAAACTGCTGCTTTGCTTTCCCCTGCTGCCTGTGCATCAAGTGGTACCGTGTGGGCGAGTCAGTGGAGGCGGACTGACATACAGTCGGGTTGAGTTATTTTAAAATCAGAATCCGCATCGATCCTCCTCTCTCTCTCTATCTCTCTCCCTATCTGAGTCTCTAGTCTCTCTCCCACATGTTTCACTGATTCACTCCCCGGAAACCATATAATAAACCTGCACACACAACAAGAAGATACGGTTTTTGGTCGGTGACGGTGTTGTGTTGCAGCCCCCCTGCTGCTGCTTTACAAAAAAAATCTGTTCTTCTGAGAATATTGCAAACTTGACGTTAATTCCGACAGTCAAGTCATTGTTTTGCTGAGTTTTGAACTTCCAGAAAATGTCATTAAAAGGTCCCCCTTTCCTTCCCGGAACATACACACAACACGTGCAGGTTTTTTTCTCCCTTTTCTCTGTTCTCTGTGACGGTGAACTGTTTGTTGTGTAAAGACAAGAGAGTGAGGAAATACTTAAGATATTTGCAGCTGTGTGGGGCCACGCCTCCGCCCTACACAGGCTACACACACGCACGCGCACGCACACACACACACACACACACACACACACACAGAGAGAGAGAGAGTGAGTAGTACAGTACACTGTATTATTACACAATACAGAATACACCCGGGGCTCTTTCTAATCTCGAAGAGATACATGAGAAGAGATATGAGGCAATATTGATTTCCATTGGTATAGTAATAATAATCAATGTCTGAATACATTATATAATAATAATAACTAGAAAGGGGTGCTTCACAGAGTGTATATCTATCTCCACCGGGCCTGGTGACCTACCCGGGGCTGTTAAGCGTGTTCACAGCACACAGGAGGTGAAGATATGCATATGCAAAAACGCAAATACACGTTTGTATTGTGTACTGAAGTGGTTATATGATTTTACTGATATAGGTTACGTTTAGGAATAGGCTATACCTGGTCGCCGGATTTGACCCGGGGCGAGTGTGTTTTGGGGCAAGCATTCTTGTATTTGTTGTAAGCACATCCGCAGTGGCGTGCACAGATAGACACTAGGGGGTGCTAGAGCACCCCCTGCCCTTTTGGCAATGTGCCCTTTTGAAAAAATTCAAAAATAGCAGACCTACAAGCTCGTAGCGCGCCACTCGGTGGCGCGCTATGAGCTTGTAGATCTGCTATTTTTCAATAGCTAAAGCATAACATAATGCTAACACCAAAAGGGGTTCCCGCCCAAAATAGATTAAGGCAACCGGCCGGTTCCACGCGCTGCACAAGGTGCCCTTTTTTAACTTGAGCACCTGCCCCTCTAAATGTCTGTGCACGCCACTGCACATCCGGATGTTATGTAATGTATGGTACCAAAATACACATTGGATGTTTCATGGTGAAAAGAAATGGCGTGGAACTTTCCAGAAGAGAAGGGTGAATATAGTGCACAATGTAGCCTACATTGTGCTGTCCCAGGGACGACACCCTGAGAACAGTATAGTGAAAATGAGATGGTTTCAAGCCAAAAACAAAGAATGACAGTAGCAGCTTCTGTGTGTGTGTGTTTGCTCCTAGGCTGCTGGAGAAAAACGTATGTAAACCCGGTTCTATGAATGAAAAGTGAACCTTTAACCACGTGACAATAACCCTCGGATCTCTCCGTGTTGTCACATGGTTACAGGTTCACTTGAAATGAAATAAAACTGACTTCTGCTGTCCTGCACACCTGAAACTACTGAACCTCAATTGGCTGCACAATTGGCTCCTAATTAGACATCAAAGCTAGGCTAAATGTCAAACCTATCTAATAAAAAACTGAATGACTGGGACAGCACATACATACAAATGTTACCGAATATCTATCATGAACCACGTCTCTGTGAGTACGTGGTTGGTACATCTGTAATCCACATAACTCGAAAACCGTTCGCCCCACCGACTTCAAATTCGACACACGCGTTCCACACCCCCACAGGGAGTTCAGTGCCTGCGGTGTCGAGTCCGTCGGATTGCCGGTTGTCCAGAACCAGTACAAAAGCCATTGCCCGGGCTCTGGACCTGATCACCCCTATATCTCCATATATGGAGCTGGCCTGTTTTGACATCACAATGGTGTTCTGACATCTGCATAGACTCCGTATTTGGGCATACCTGACAAAGAACTCCATAAATGAACATAAAAGGGACAGAGACATAATAACTGGGTGGGGCATGCATTTCCAACTTGCATCGTTCCAAGTAGGCCCAATCACCCTGGGAAAGACCTACGCTGAAAAGACTATCATTTGTTTGGGCGGAAGTATCGCCCAAGGAAATGACGTTGATGCTTTACAAATCAGTTTACATTCTCCGCGAATGAAACAAGTGTTGTGATTGGTCGGGAAAATATCGTATCCGGGGGAAATACATCTGACGGATGTTCCGGAGGACACATCCGCCGATAGCTTCTCTGCTATGTTGTGACCAGGCTTTTCTTTTCGCAGATAAGTAAGCCTGGGACCGAGGCTAGTGCCCAATGGGCACCGCTCTAGTAGGCTACCCGTAATTGTCAATACGAGATAGTAAGGAAATTAAATGATGGCACAATGTGCATAACTGCATATTTCTTATTTAGGTTCCCGAAAACCCTTCAAACATCAGTAGCCTATTTTAAGTCCCCATTGTTACGTCTTGGGCTAAATGTAGAGGGCAGATAGAGTTGGAGTCAGTGTTGATAAGCAAAACAAAAACGTTGGCATCTCAGTGGCTCATCCAGTCAGTCGAACAGTTCACACAACATAATCATCCATCCCTCTGGAATGAGGATGTACTCCAGGCACGTGCAGAGAGTGTTACACCGGGGCTCCACCGGGTGCGTCAGCGTCGCGTCTCCGTCACCGTCAGGGAATGTTCCCTTTTTAATCAATGAAGGGTGGCTCCACTGCCCGCGTTGCGTGACATTAACGCGTGCATTAAAATTGAACCGGTGCGTTTTTTGACGCACGCGACGGAGACGCAACGTGTCCGGTGGAGCCCTGGCGTTAGAGTCTAGAGAGGCAGAGGCTGAAATCCCATAAGAGGGCACTTTTGGCCCAAAAATAGCGAAAATTGCAGATCTACAAGCTCACAACGCGTCGCGCTGCGACGAGTTGAGAGCTTGTAGATCAGCTATTTTCGGGGGCGCAACACTGCACTCTTTATCTACTGGAGATGCGGTGTACGGCATGGATTTCGAAAGAAATTAGTTCAGGAGACTTCGAGAAAAAAAAACAATTCTCCTGAATGCTGCCTTCCGGTATGGCATGGAAAGGAGAGGAGGGCATGAGCATTTCTTTCACCATAGTAAATGCTGCATTCGTGGTCTGGAGAGGGCAGTTGTTTTACAGACGGGTAAAAGGGCAGGGGCCGAAGCCCCCTTTGCTATCTATGTGTGCACGTCCCTGATGTACTCCGTCGAGCGCATAACCTCTGCCAGGTCAGAGCTGCATGTGTAAGTTGTGGGTTGCAGGCTTGCAGCCAAGATCCGAATGAGCCGTGCAGCAGGGGTGATATAGCACTCCTACGACACGTGTTTAAACATTCGCCCTTGTGGGCAGAAGCACCACTTGGATGGTTGATAGTGCTTTCACTATATAGATGCCCCTCAAGGTGAATCCCAATATATATAGGGCATTTTTCCGGTCAAAATAAAATATAAAATGGTAAATGGTGCATTTATATAGCGCCTTTATCCAAGGCGCTTTACATAGATTGTGCATTACATTCACCCATTCACACATACATTCATACACTGATTGCGGCTGAATCTTGAGCATAAACCTTGAGCATTATTTTATATGTAAGACAAGTGTACTTTTATACCCCCCACTCCCCCAATATTGAACATTACCCAATACTGCAGCACCGCTAAGAGGTTTAAGTGTATGTCTAATCTGCACCTTTTTACCTTATTTCTAATCTCATCTTTTTTTCCTTTTTTCCTTTACTTAGGTTTTCATTACAATGTACGTATATTGTACGGCTATTTAGCACAGTCTTGCCAAACATGCCACACCAACCATTTAGCAAAAACATTTTGCCAAAACATGAAGCATGAACTTCTAGTCTAGTGTCACCATGAGTCCGAAATCATATTAAAAACAATTGGGGTGGAGTGAATGCTTCACCTACTGGCAGCATGCATTATGTTTGGCCAGTGGCCACTGTTCAGTACAGCAGCAGTGTGAGTTTAGCTCACACACGCGCACACACAAACACATGCACGCACGCACGCACGTACAGGGGGCAAAAACACAATCTCAGTCCCCATAGTTATGCCTGGCGGAGGTAACACAAGAGATAACCTATATCCAGGTGCATCTCTTGCAGGATATGCAGTAGTACACTCTAGTTTGTAAATACATCAAAGATGCAATTATGATTGATCTATAATGGATAACGCCTTGGCCTGGAAGAGAGGTCATCAGGTGGTCCCCAACCTTCTTAGAGTGTTTCGCCCCTCAACCACAACACACTCTCCAGTTGGCGGGTCAGCAGTGATTGGTCAAATCACTCCCCCTCTTATCCAGGCTTCCAGCAATAGAGGGTATGCGCGTGACATCATCAGCAAACCAGGAAGTTATGCAGGAACGCCTACTGAGTGGCAAAAAACTACTTTCTGGCCTTGACAGCCCATACATCCACACAGAAAAGTCATATCTGATTGCATTAAACAACATTAAACCATGTTAAACTCACTTTGCCTGTTGCTTTGCCACTCGATGTGCCATTCACTTTAAGCATGCGCATACTCTCTATTGTCCTTTCTCTTATGCCAGAGCCAACAGGAGGCTCCACCTGCCTTGTGTGTTCTTGGGGGATTGCAGGCACTTAGGTCTTTAGGACTGTGGTTTGCGTCCTGCCTAGTGTCCCCCTACGTCTCACCAGACTATAAGTGTGTGTGCGGTGTCCATGCATCCGTCCTTGTCCACACTTGGCCTTACTCAATTTATTTTGGTTTTTGAGTCACGGTGGGTTGTCTGAGCCTTCTCTGCGTCTGTGTCACTGTCGTGTTGCCGTTGAATCTGTCCTAGCGAGTCTCTCTTCCTCCCGTCCTCTCGGGAGACTCTGGGGGTATTGTATTGCTCATTTGTACGATCTGTAGCTTGCGTGGTGCCCTCTTGCGAGTGCTGCAGCAGGGGTTGCTGCCTTGCTGGCCCCTGTTAACCCTACCTACATTACAATATGATGTTTAACCACTAGAGGTCGTCAATGCAACTGCTATGGTCTGAAAAATGATTTTTGGATTCTCAGAATGACAGCTCTAAAACAAATAACCAGAAGTTGGAAAAGTGTGGAACTACCCAGGTTGGATAGATGGCTGGACAAAGTGGAAGACATGTATGTGATGGAGAAGGTGACCTATAAAATCAATGGAAAGGAAAAGTTATTTGAAAAAAGATGGGCCCTCTATCTTTTAAATAAGTAACTTACTTTTCCTGTTTTTTTTGTTCTTTTTTTGTTTAGACCTAAGTATTCAGTAACACAAACAAACAAATGAGAAATAAAAAGGAAATGGAAGAACTACAAACATCACAAAACAAAGCCTAACAAAGCCTACCCCCCCCCCCCCACACACACACACACACACACACACCATTAATTTCCTTATTATTTTCTTTATTTATTTTTATTTCTATGCCTGTATATTTTTTCTGTATATTTTGAATTAAATGTACCTTACCCTTATAGGTCTACAGATAAAAATGAATGTTTAGTCTAACATGGGCCTACCCTCTTTTTTTCTGTTTTTGAGTGGTGTAAACCACTCCTACAACTGGCTTTGTTAGTGCAGAAAAAATGAGCATGGTTGCTATGTTCACCCTGTTCACCCGGGTGTGATTTCATTACGTCAGACATGATTTCATTACGTCAGACAGGCTATATTACACCACTCAGTTCACACGGGTGTGATTTTTTATATATCACAACAATCTAATATAATTCTAATAGATCTTTTTTTATAATCGACTATGAATGAGTATGATTAATAATAATAACCACTTAAGTCCTATTATACTGCATATAACGCATTGCGACACGTCGTGAGCTTGTCGATCAGCTATTTTCTGTATTTTAAAACAAACTGAAGGGGGGGGAAAAAGTGAAATTTCAATTTGTCAAATCAAATCATTGTAATTAAAATGGATTATTGATGACTTTTTAACCGTCTGAATCGATTAGTTTGATTAACTGAATCAATGAAGCATTCATGCAGTACGTGGCAGTAGGGTGCAGAGAGCAGACCAGCCCACACCAACATGGGAACTCCTGGATCGCCTGCACCCTCCACTCCCTCTAATATGCAGCATCACGATCCAGAGCTCTGATTGATCAAGTGATCGATTGATTGAATATATACTCCATCAACAGTTTTTGATAAAAAGTATTTAGGGGTCCTTGGCATGAAAGAGTTTGAGAACTACTGATTTAGAAGGCATTATTTTGTAGAATCAAGCCTCGGGGCTTAATCAAATTGTCAAAACATCCACTTGTTAAATAGTCTTGACAGTTCAATTTTAAAGAAACCCCAAATAATATGTTTCGAAAATGTAGTTCGACTTTGATGCTTTAAGTTGAAAAATGTATTGTATTGCAACACTACTGAATTGTATGTTCTATGATTATATTTTTGCTAGCCGCGCCTATATTCAGCACAAACATTAAAAGCCATTGACAATGAATGGAGCATTTACATCATATTGTAACGGTTTGTATAGAAAAAGGAAAACCTATTAAAATGTAAATGTACTGTAGGCCTACACCATTTTTTATATTTTCATCTTAGACTCCTCAAATTTGTACTTAAGTACTTAGTTACTTAGTTTTTTCAAACAACGCACATTCTGCGTTTCTTGGTCCTGAGCTAAACCTTAAAACAGAATCACTAAGTGGGGGCTCGCACATCACTTTTGAATGCTCCAAAAAGCATAGTATAGTGTACAACGTTTCAACCCTTCTGTCTTTTCAAGTTTATACTTGAAAAAGTATAAATTTGAAACCTGCCGAGCGTCACCTAGAGGTAACCACGGTGACAGAACTACTGAACCACTGTACATACAGTTAAAAAAAAATCACTTGCCATTGATTTGCCGCTGACTTGGCCTGAAAGTTTGTACGGAGGGAATTATTCCGTAAAAAGTCCATAGACTTGACAACACACATGATGTCACTGGCTGCCAACTGTGACACCCACCGACGTCATTTACTATTGACTTGGCCTGAAGGTTTGCACGGAATACATTATTCCGTAAAACGTCCATAGACTTTGTGCGTGAGGGAGCTTGATGTAAGTACACCCCCTGGACATGACGCTAGTATGTCACAGGGACTTATACCCCCAATCCAATCCTTGATGCCGAGTGCCAAGCAGGGAGGCATTGGGTCCCAGTTTTCAGAGTCTTTGGTATGACGCGGGCGGGGATCGAACCCCGACCACCCGGTCTCAGGGGGACACTCAAACCACAAGGCCACTGAACTGGTTGGAGGGGCTATAGTGCACAGTGACACGTATACAACACTATGGTCATTTAGGCCTATACTGTCATATATCACCCCATATACTGTCATATATCACCCCATATACTGTCATATATCACCCCATATACTGTCATATATCACCCCAGCCAACATACCTAGTGCAACAAGAGCAAAACCTCCTACCCTGCTGTCTGCACTACACAAGGCTTCCAATGAGTGTGATCAACAGAGGGGCAAATGAGGTCCATATCCTATTTTAGGTCCATGCAGGGCCATTATCCCCTACCTTACAGCATTAACTCATTCTCAAGGTACAGAGTACAGTAGAGTACATGGTAGGGGAGGGGCCAGACACAATTCTCTGTAGCCTGTCCCAATGGTGGACTGTTCAGAAATGACTTGGGGGTTGGTGATGGGGGTGTGGACATACAGTACCCATAATCTTCCCTTTGTCCAATGTAAGGATCCCAGAACAGATTAACCGTCAGGTTTCCGAACAATCAGTGGAACTTTCAAACGTTATCCCTGGGCCTGGGCCCAGGCCCGGGAACATCCCCACGTTGTCTGAGCTGTGGCTTCGTGTACAACAAGCACAGGCTCATCCCGCAGCTCATCGCAAAGGCTATGGCGCCAAACACGATCGAGTAACCGAACATGTAATAAACCGGATGGCGGGCGAGGTCTTTGACGCGCTCGTGGCAGCTCACAACGTGCTGGCTTTCCGTCCGAGGGCAGACGTCACGGGTCCAATTGGCGGTCGGGGTTGTGCCACAGCAGTTCAGCGTCCCGTGGAAAACCCGGCGCACGCCGGAAGCGATCGAGCTCTGGCCCTCGGCCATGTCGAGGCCATGTCGTACATACAAAGAGTCGTAGAAGGCCTTCATCTCCTTGGTCAGAGTTGATCCGTTGTGACAGACCCAGCCGTTGGCAGTCAACTCGCAGGTGAACAGGACGAGCAGCCAGGCGATGTAAGCCAGCAGTAAACCCTCCGACTCCCGGATGGAGCCAAAACACCCCAGACACCCCACGAACACCATCACCACGCCGACGGTCATCAGAATGACGAGGACCGAGCTGGGACCGCTCACTATGCCGAAATGGCCCTCAAGAGCGAGTAAACCCATTATTGAAGCCAGAATAAGTCCCGACACACACAGGAGTAAGTTGAAGGTAAAAACTGTGTGCTTGAGGAATTTGGGGCCAACGCCGTTGGGGGCCATGGCTCAAATATTTGGCTGTACCTTCCTCTCTTTCTCTCACTTCTTAATCTTTCATCCTTTTGCTCTCTCTCTCTCTCTCTCTGTCTGTCTGTCTTCCAATTCTTAGCTTCTCGTCAATGTGTCAGAGCATGTACCGGTGAACTTATGGATTGTTTGTTGTGATGTAACGTGATGATGACATCAGCCACGGACCAATGGCGTGTCAACCCCTGTAGTAAGAGAAATCTATGCAAATCTGGGAACTAAATCGTTACCAAGAAATTTCTTCACTAATGTGTTTCTAAAGGTGTCTAATAACATGTACTAAAAGTTTGAAATTCAACTCCCGTGGGAAATTGAGTTATTAGCATAATATGCATAATATGCCCATAACATCCTATATAAGGCAAAAAAGTCCAAATTTCATCATTCTTTAAGTAACACGTGACATATGAAACTAGGGTGTTTGCATGATTCTGAATCCATTCCAAGCATTAGTTTTGCACAAAAAACACTCCTTGGGAGGAAAACGGCCACACAAACGTGATGAGGTCAGCACATTTGGTCAAGTGGATATGGCCTAATTTAGCCCAATGAGTGTTTTTTTGTGCAAAACTAATGCTTGGAATGGATTCAGAATCATGCAATCACCCTAGTTTCATATGTCACATGCTACTTAAAGAATGATGAAATTTGGACTTTTTTGCCTTATATAGGATGTTATGGGCATATTATGCATATTATGCTAATAACTCAATTTCCCACGGGAGTTGAATTTCAAACTTTTAGTACATGTTATTAGACACCTTTAGAAACACATTGGTGAAGAAATTTCTTGGTAACGATTTAGTTCCCAGTTTTGTCAAATACCTGATAAAATGCCCTTACTACTGGCTTAGGGTGGTGTCAACTAGACTTGGGAGCACAAATTCTAGCATAGTGAGCGGGCGTTAGGTGAGTTCTAGGTGTGAGGCCAAGGTGTCACATCGATACCACCTGTCTAACCGGTAGCTCATATCAAGTTATGGCTTATTCGAAAAATCTAATTACAGTAATAGCGGTAATAATTACTTTAAATAAATTGTATGTCACTTATAGTGAAAAAGAATATATATTGTTTTGGCATGTATTACATATGAACAGTTGAAATGAAATGATTACTATATTTACCCAGGGTATCTGGGCTAAGCTCAAGAACTTGTTTCCAGCCAGGCCCTGCTCATAGAACATTTCATCGTAGTGGTTCAATGCCTTGTTCAAGGGCACTTCAGCGGTGGTAATGTTAACGTGTCGGACCGCTGATTCGAACTGGCGACCTTCCGGTATCAAGACCGCTCCGCAATCCGTTCGGCCACCGCTGCCGTTGAACACAAGTAGAGTAATACATGTTGACGAAATGTTGCCTACAAAGATCAAAAGCAATACAATTATGAGAATATTATTGTTGTATTATTATTGAAATTAAAAAGGTTAACAGTATAAACTCAGTATAAACAGTACACTGTCTCAATGAGACTTTATACTCATGGAACCTAATGGAACCATAATGATCCATTTGGTTCAGTTAACATAAAGAGTGACAACATACTAAAAGCCATCAATCCTAATTATTGTGGAAAAGCCATATAAAACGATGGCGAGTCCAATTTTCATTCATCCGAGATTTCAATTGACCTCCAAATACATTTTGAGCAAGGAATTCATAACCTTTTGATATGGCTTTTTGATGACAATAATCAGTGGACATCTTGGACGGATACCATTTAAACAATTTTCTTACTTATAGAGAGATGACTTCCGCACATGCACCCGGTAGGCAATTTAGGTGCGATGGTACCAAGGCATACAACATAGGAGAAACGTTGCTCTCTGCTCTTTAAAAATAAATGCTGTTGAACCTGGCAAGTGGTGGTGTGCGGGTGTCCCTTCTTTCTCATACGCAATTTTCTTACTAACATTGGAAATAACTTGAATACTCACTTGCTCACAGCTAGAATGTTGTGGGTTCGATTCCCACTGGGGACACTTATGTGGGCGCTGGGGACGTGTTCTCTCCTCCGTGTCCTCAGTGCCCATAGGTGGTGTTGGCAAAGCAGCCTTTCTGTGTGGAGTTTGCATGTTCTCCCCGTGTCCCTAGGGTATAGCTACCCTCACAAAAAACATGCCTGATGGAGGGGAAAGGAACTGGTTGGAATAACATGTTCCCTCCACAAGCTACAGTATGTCCAACCGGGGAATCTCCCCCCTGTCAGGTAAAAAGGAGATGCAAGCAAACAGTTCCATTACAACATCAAACATGCTTCCTTGTTGTCATGTCAGAGTTGAGTTCCGATGCATTTTAAAAGGATTGCACTCAACAGCAGTGTGACACCAATCTTTGTGTCCTTCCATTAGTTTTCTCAAGTGGAGACTTTATAAAGGGCTATGCTTACATTGCTTAGTGTATAGTTTGGTCCCAGGTTTTTTTATAGCATACTTTTCGGGAATAGGTATCAATTAATTTAATGCCCGTCAGCCCTACTTAATTTGGTGACACTGCAGGACGTAATTATTTTGAGACCTGAAAAAGGACTTCCTAGACAAAACCGCACAAGAAAGTTAATGAATTATAAACACACATTTATAATTATAAACTAATTGACGTGAGTTTAGTACAGTATTATAAATATATTTTATTTTCAGACTTGTGCAGTGCAGGTGTTAAAAACATCTAATTTACACAACACAGGAGGAAAGTCTGTTCAACAAAACAGTAGGTAGAGATTATTTTAAAACATTAACGTAAACAGCTTTAACCCATTTAGACCCGTTACAAACGTACGCTGTTATAACCTTTCAAGCTGGGAACGCCTGTGTCATTTTAGTTTTTGAGTGGTGCAAACCACTCCAACAACCAGCTTTGTCTGTATGTTTGTGTACCTGTGTACGTGTCCGTGCACAGGTGAGCATGGTTACTATGGTCACTGACATTACGTCAGACCACAGCTGATCAGGCTATATAAGACCTTGCACCACTCAGTTCACACGGGTGTGATTTTTTTTAAATAGGTGAAGGGATGTATGTATGCACACAAAAAAAACAGAATATGGGTCAAAGTCAGCTAATAACAGTGACATGAAACATGTAGAAACAAATGTGAAAATAAAATGTATTTGCTACAAAGAATTGTACATGTGATTGACTCAATAAAGGAAAAAGAAAAATGATTCCCAGGACGGGACATTGTTAAAGTGGCTAAAATGATGTTCTTGTTCCTCTGTTACAGTTACACCGAATGAATTCTACAGTGAAAGCAAAAAATAAATGATTTTTCACACATTGATTGACGAAAGTACAGAACAAGGATAAAGCACGAGTGCTTTACGGAAAGAGTTAAAAGAATGTAACAACAAAGCAAAGAATAATAGCAAAAAAGGCAATGAATCTAGATAGATCATTCTATGGACAGACAGACAGACAGACAGACAGACAGACAGACAGACAGACAGACAGACAGACAGACAGACAGACAGACAGACAGACAGACAGACAGACAAGACAAGACAAGACAAGACAAGACAAGACAAGACAAGACAAGACAAGACAAGACAGGACAGGACAGGACAGACAGACAGACAGACAGACAAGACAGACGGACAGATGGATAGATGATAGATAGATATTTCGTAAATAGTTCTACCTGCCTTCTCTATAGATAAACAGCCTATAGTGACACTGAACAGGAGCATGAGACGGAGCGAGTCGAAGAGAGCAGACACAGTAACAGGACAGAAGACACGTACAGATTCAGAACCTTCTCTCCTCTCTGTCTCTGCGTACGGTTCATTGGCTGGAGCAGGACACAGTCAGCGAGACAAGTACAGATATGTTAGCGTTCAACGTTTCAGCACTTCCTTTGGCTGAGCCTCACCAGACGCCACAGCTTCACAAGGCTGCATAACACATTACAGCACATCTTGCTACACTTGTGAACCAAACACTGGTCAAAGTTTGCCTGTGGCTGCGAAGTCTTTCCAGGTATGTAAACCTTTGATCAATCAGTGTTTAAACTTCTAATATTTTATATATACACGTATATATATAATTGTTTATTTATGAACCATGGGGCCAGTTGACTGAAAGGTTTCTGTCTTTAGAATTTTCTGGATGATGTTTTCCCTACTATTATACGGGTATACACTTTCAGTTTATGTACATGATTTTTAATGACATAATATTATATGTATTTTATATATATATATATAACTGTAAATTCTGCAATTTATTAATTTAATTAATTCATTAATTCTGCAATTTAAATTATGTTTAGTGTTAGTTCTACTAATTGATTGTAATATCTGAATTGATTGGTTTTTTTTTAATATGTAGTTGTGTGCTGCATTTGTTCTGCATAATTACCTGTCCTATATAATATGGCTACAATATTACATCCATATACTTTCTCCTCTATCTATTGTCAAAGGACGTTGGTCAGCAACTCTTTGGACCCAAACAACAAACATATCTCAGAAAATGAGTGCTTGGATTGCCAAGACATTTTCCGAGCACCCCCATCTTGGGGGAAATCTTCCACTTGTACATAAGATATCTCATGAAACTCAACAATCTAACTGGCAGATGGCCGTTGGCACTTGCTGAGGAAGAAGCCTAGAATTTGACTGCGCCCCCAAAGGACCTTTCCTCTTGCATACAAGCCAAAATGTCCACTGATGGTGTGATAGAGCCTGAGGTATACTGTAATATTCCACACAAAACCTCTCTGGTTCAGCCGCTGAGGACTACTAGTGGGGCTTTTAGTCTTCTTTTAATAATGTGAATCGTGATACACAATTTAGATATCCTTTCGCCATGCAGTCCATCAAGTAGACAATTTGGCGTGTGTTTCGTCTGCCTGCCTGGGGTCGATATCAGCGAGGGCATCATGTGGTCGCAACGGGTTCCTAACACCAAATCAAATGGCTTCAAAAATGTGAGCCAACTACCTCTACTAGAAGCTCTCTCCTCTCGTCTAGGTGTACAAGTGGAATCCGTAGGAAAATGGTTCCAGTCAAGTTACTCGTCCTGGGTTCACAGAACACGGGGAAAACAGGTTCAAATTAACACTAAACCACACACACTTCTGACTATCTGCCCTGCTGTGTGTGTGTGTGTGTGTGTGTGTGTGTGTGTGTGTGTGTGTGTGTGTGTGTGTGTGTGTGTGTGTGTGTGCGTGCGTGCGTGCGTGCGTGCGTGCGTGCGTGCGTGCGTGCGTGCGGGCGTGCGTGCGTGCGTGCGTGCGTGCGTGCGTGCGTGCGTGCGTGCGTGCGTGCGTGCGTGCGTGCGTGCGTGCGTGCGTATGCATACACATTTCTGTACAGCATGTGTGGGTGATTCTTTTTTTTTTCACTTACTTTTTATTGATGAAAAGACAGAGACATGGCAGCTAGTAAAAAAGCAATTACAAGGCGATGGTACAAACCAGAACCCCCAGCTTGTGAGCAGTGGCTGAGCATTGTGGAGGAGATATTTGTAATGGAGAAACTAACTCATATATTGAGACTACAAGAGGAACTATTCATTGAAAAATGGGAGAAATGGACTGACTATAAGGATCAACAAAATGACACCAATGTTAATAATGCTGCATTTTTCATATTACAAGATACATTAATTGAAATCCTCTTGCATTATCGCTAGGCTGAGAGAAGAGATCCCACTTTTCCCACTTTTTATAGAACTTATCCTCTTGTAGTCTAAGTATGAATGTTAGTTTTTCCATAACATACAGTTCCTCAGTAATGTCCATCCATTGTTCTTTCGTTGGTGGGTCCTGTTGGTACCAGCGTCGTGTGATCGCTTTCCTACCTGTTGCTAAGAGGATCTTGATTAAATATTTATCATGTATTAGAAACTCTTCAGGGATATTTCCCAGCAATAAGAAGGAACAAGTCAGAGGTATCTCAAAACACAGAATGGTCTCCAGGGTGGAGTGGATATCCTGCCAGTATTTCTGAATTTTAGGACAATGTGTGTGTGTGTGATTTAGTGTCTTTATGTGTGCACAGGCGTGATGTTGTACAATGAGAGCACGTGAGTCTGTGTGTGTGTGTGTGTGTGTGTGTGTGTGTGTGTGTGTGTGTGTGTGTGTGTGTGTGTGTGTGTGTGTGTGTGTGTGTGTGTGTGTTCTCTAGTGACAGTGTCTGCTTTGTGTTGGCAGCCCTGTGTGTTCGTTTCCTAACGAGGCGATTCATCGGCGAATATGACCATAAAAAGGGTAACGACGATGCTATCTTGCCATGTGTGTGTGTGTGTGCATGTGTGCATGTGTGCGTGTGTGTGTGTGTGTTTGTGTCTGTGTGGCACTGCGTCCGTGCGTGTTTCTTTTGGAGAAAGAGGGACGGAGAATGTGACCATAAAAAGAATCGAGATGTCACTAATAACACAGCGCTGTTCTTTATGGAAGAGCTGCTAGACTGCAACCACCTGCTATTAATCATGTATCTGTGTGTGTGTGGGTGTGCGTGCGTGCTTGCTTGCGTGCATGCATGCGGTATGTGTGTGTGTGCGTGTGTTATAGAGGTGACCTACAGGTGCAGGAGGATGGTCGACCAGGAGTCTATTGAATTGGAGATCTTGGACACAGCCTGTCAGGTATATAACAATAATTGTATAGCAAAAGGCCGATGCACAGCACCTCAAAAGGCTGGTGACAGGTGCGTAGGGCAATAGAGCACATATAATGAAAAGGGTATCTTTGAGAGACAAAGAAGAGGTCCCGCACACTGTCAGACACTTGCCAAGAAAATGTTGCTCTTTATTAGGTCGACGTTTCGGTCGCTTAGACCTTCATCAGGGCAGTCATTGTCATTGACAAGTGTCTGACAGTGTGCGGGACCTCTTCTTTGTCTTTCAAAGACACCCTTTTCATTAGGTATAACAATAAGAGATATATATCACGATCACTACTCCTTAACCACTTAAACCCATTTTGACCTGAGATCAGATTCTAAAAATGTCTTCAAGATCCTGACAGTTTTCTGAAAAAGCTATGTTTCTATGTCAGTGGTTCTTCGATTTTTCAAAAATAGCAGACCTACAAGCTCGTAGCGCGTCACTCGGTGGCGCGCTATGAGCTTGTAGATCTGCTATTTTTCAATAGCTAAAGCATAACATAATGCTAACACCAAAAGGGGTTCCCGCCCAAAATGGGTTAAACCCTGTTGACTTATAGTCAACTGTACCCGAGTTGGCTCTTGGACCACTTTTTTTCTTTTACACCAAACGTTTGGTGTAGCTTGTGAGCTTGTAGATCGGCTATATTTTTGGCTAATGTTTCAACCAAAAAATGGACGCAGGGGTTTAAGAATTAACCACATGTATCCCAGTAAATGGTAAATGGTGCATTTATATGGTCATTATGGTGCCTTTATCCAAGGCGCTTTACATAGATAGATGTGCATTACATTCACCCATTCACACACCGATGGCGGCGGAAACCATGCAAGGCAACCAACCAGCACATCAGGAGCAATTCGGAGTTCAGTGTCTTGCTCACTTCGACATTAACTCTGGGGGAGACCTTGCGGTTACCATCCGGCCACTCTACCCCTGAGACACCGCCGGCCAGTGTTCCTATTCTTAGCAATATGACACGTTGTGGGTTTTTTGCCAAAGAATGAGAAATGAGTGTCTCCTCCACTTACCCTTCCAGGGCAGTTCCCTGGGCTCGCTGGAGGCTTCCATCCGCTGGGCCGACGGATTTCTGCTCCTCTACTCCATCACCCAGCGCCTCAGCTTCCTGGAGCTTCCAAGCATGAAGAAGCTCATAGACGACACCAAGCAGAGCCTCGGTAATGACACCACCGTCTGCGCTGGAAAGAGGACATAACTAATGATGGGGGATGATATTTTCCGAAAGTTACGCGAGAACTCCTATACTGAGTGGCAAAAAAAATACTTTCTGGCCATGACAGCCCATACATCCAAACAGAAAAGTCCAATCTGATTGCATTAACCCGACGGGAACCCGTTTTGGTGTTAGCATTATGTTATGCTTTAGCTATTGAAAAATAGCAGATCTACAAGCTCATAGCGCGCCACTCGGTGGCGCGCTATGAGCTTGTAGATCTGCTATTTTTGAAGAATCGAAGAACCACTGACATAGAAACATAGCTTTTTCAGAAAACTGTCAGGATGTAGAAGACATTTTTTAGAATCTGATCTCAGGTCAAAATGGGTTAAATGACTCACTAGGCCACTCAACTTGCCACTCGATTTGCTACTCACTTTATGCATGCGCATACCCTTTATATATATATATATATATATATATATATATATATATATATATATATATATATATATATATCTTAAGTACAGTATATGGCTAGGTGTTTACTCACTCACTGACTTAAAAATGAACTGTGTTTCGTTTTTTAACCACATAATGAATTCGCATTGAACAACAAAGAGCCTCATCCATTGCCAGAGCCCACTACTGCCTATATACCTAACAGGCTGATTAACTAGCTACTCTAGCGACTGGTAGGCATTCTCCAACGTTTGGAGAGAGTCCTTTCCAAACAGAGAGCATTACGCTGGCGAGATGTGTGCCGATGTTATCTTTATAAGAGCAGGAACAGTGTGTTCTTCTGTGTGTCTCTGCTCTGCCTCAGCACACGACCTGCATGTCATCTTGCACGGGCGCCTGGCTGTGCCTTCTGTAAGCTGTCATCTTCCTCGCAGCAAACATGTGCGCACATGCACACACGCACAGTATTGCGCACGCGCGCACACACACACACACACACACGCACACACACACACACACACACACACACACACACACACACACACACACACACACACACACACACACACACACAGTAATTGCACATTTTGTATTCTTGCCATACAGTAGCTGTTTTTCTCTTTTGGACGCCCGGGTGTGCTTCAGGAGGTAATTTGTTAATATACAGTAGCATAAGAACAAGCTATGAGCTTAAAAGTCTGTCAGATGTGTTGTCAGATGGGAGTCTGTGCCCAAATACAGTATATCAAATTGAGGGTCCTTGACATGATAATGTTTGAGAACCACGTACTGTCGTAAGCAATAATGGAATTAATAATTACAGGAATGAATAGTAATACTAATACCATTCACTCAACTTTGAGAAAGGTCACTGGAGGTCATTTGAATAGAATAGAACACACACACAAATGTACAGGCTTTTAAAGTTTGGTAGACCAACTTTTCGGTGTCCCTCTTTGTGTGTGTGTGTGTGTGTGTGTGCGCCAGTTGTTCCTACAGTGGTGGTAGCCAACAAAGCTGACATGGAGATTGGTAGAGAGGTGACAGTGGAGGAAGGACAGAAAGTAGCCAAGGATCTCAGGTATGCTGTGTGTGTGTGTGTGTGTGTGTGTGTGTGCATGTGCGTGCACGTGCGTGTTTGGATGCCTGCGTTAATGTGTGTGTGTGCGTGTGTTATTTATCATAGAGTATCTAAATATTCATAATTTGTGTCGATTTGTGTCGTAATATAATTTGTACACACAGTGGGCTACTGTAATTTTCATCAAGGATATAATTTAAGTTTGCTTAAATTTAAAAGTTAGAAATATTAAACCTGTCTACTTTTTGTATGCATGGCAAGTGTGTGTGTGTGTGTGTGTGTGTGTGTGTGTGTGTGTGTGTGTGTGTGTGTGTGTGTGTGTGTGTGTGTGTGTGTGTGTGTGTGTGTGTGAGTGTGTGTGTGTGTGTGTGTGCGTGCGCACGTGTGTGTGTGTGTGTGTGCGTGCGCACGTGTGCGTGTGTGCATAGATGTGGTTTCATTGAGCTGTCAGTAGCAGAAGCTGTGGTTACCGTGGAAGCTGCAGTGCTCCAGCTGATAAGGTGTGTGTTCTCGTCGCATGCATATTAATGGAGGCCGTCTTTATTGAGCTGCCTCCGCGAATGTTGTTTTAATGCAATTACATAGGAAATGTCTGTTTGGATGTATGGGCTGTCAAGGCCAGAAAGTAGCTTTTTGCCACTCAGTAGGCGTTCCCGCATAACTTCCGTGTACGATGATGTCACGTCACGCGCATACCTTCAATTCTGATGGGGAACATTCAGCAGATGTAGAAGATCTACAAGCTCACAACAATGTTGATTGTGAGCTTGTACATCATCTGTTTTCGGATAAAACCAGCCGAGTAAAGTTCTGTAGAGACTGTCCAAAAAAATGACAAAGACTGACAACCCACCCCGTTTAGTCTGATTGAATTCTGTCTTCTGTCTCTCTCTAGGTTGGTGTTGGAACAACATCGCCCTCTAACGTCTGACAAACGCTCCTACATACTGAGCGTCAGAAACGCTCTAACTAGGAAACTAATCCGCTCCAAAACCATGCAATGGTGACCATAATCATGATGGCAGATATACTCTAAGGATGGCAGGCGCAGCAGCACCTTAGCGAGATTTTTTTTCATGGCTGCCATTTTTGGCTGTAAACAAGTATCTGATGCTTAGTCCAGTTACCCTGGGTAAATATAGTAACTTTGCTTTGAACGTTGGCTTGTTATTGAGAACCCAATCCCATGAAGCCAAAATACAAGGTTGTGAAATGAACACTCTGGACTTGAAAAATGAAAGTTACCATGAGTTCATGCAGGACAAACGATAGGACTATAATATGGAGGTAAAAATGGTGGCTTGCTTGTATCTCTGCCATAGCTGTCCTTAGTCAGTGGTTCACAATGTGGGGTCTGGGGACGCCCACAGGGATTTCATTTTGTGCTTTTACCATTATTTGCACGATAGTGAGCGGTCAGACTATCAGAAAAGAGGCTGCGCCGAGTCCTGCAAGCATAACTGAGTGCCAATAATGATGGTGCCACCATAGAGCGTCGCAGTCCCGCCTCCTACCCTGGACCAGGAAATGAAACCCAATGCATTATTCTCATAGACATTTCTTAAAGTATTTATTTAAAGACGGTTACGCCGCGGACAAAGCCAACTCGAGTCGTGACAACTCATGACAACACAAACAATATTTTGGACCAAACAAATAATTACAAAGAAGAAAAACAACAAAAAAAGTGTTGTAACCTGCCGTTTTTTTCTTCTTTCTAATTATTTGTTTGGTCCAAAATATTGTTTGTGTTGTCATGAGTTGTCACGACTCGAGTTGGCTTTGTCCGCGGCGTAACCGTCTTTAAATAAATACTTTAAGAAATGTCTATGAGAATAATGCATTGGGTTTCATTTCCTGGTCCAGGGTAGGAGGCGGGACTGCGACGCTCTATTGAGAGCCATACAAGGCACTGTTTTTTTGGCAAATCTAAGCTAGCAAATATAAGACTTCCAGTGGACGATCTCTTCAAAATAAGAGTACCCTCTAGAGTATTGAAAAAAAGATTCATTTGCACCTTAAAACTATAAATTAAGCATTTAAACGATGCTATAAGACACACATTATGTAAAAATGTAAAAATAAGTAATAAGTAATGTTTCTGTGTAAAGATAAGTAATTAAAAAGTTATCTAAATGGATAAATGCTATTCACTGGAGTGCATGGACTTTATAAAGTGGACGCTGGACAAAAATCCCTGCTATGTATCGACTAGTGTGACATATGCACATGTCCGGGGAGACCTCCTCTACAACACTACACCGTCCGCTAAGCAGCAGAGGTGTAAAAAAAAAAATTGGCACACCATACAGCGAGGTGAAAGGTAAAAAAATATCCCATTTCCAGACTAAAGTGAACTAAAGTGGACACTGGACAAAAATCCCTGCTATGTATCGACTAGTGTGACATATGCACATGTCCGGGGAGACCTCCTCTACAACACTACACCGTCCGCTAAGCAGCAGAGGTGTAAAAATAAAATTGGCACACCATACAGCGAGGTCAGAGGTAAAAAAAACCCATCCCATTTCCAGACTAAAGTGAACTAAAGTGGACACTGGACAAAAATCCCTGCTATGTATCGACTAGTGTGACATACGCACATGTCCGGGGAGACCTCCTCTACAACACCACACTGTCCGCTAAGCAGCAGAGGTGTAAAAAATAAAATTGGCACACCATACAGCGAGGTGAAAGGTCACTGTTTTTTTGGCAAATCTTAGCTAGCAAATATAAGACTAAAGTGGACACTGGACAAAGATCCCTTCTATGTATCGACTAGTGTGACATACGCACATGTCCGGGGAGACCTCCTCTACAACACCACACTGTCCGCTAAGCAGCAGAGGTGTAAAAAATAAAATTGGCACACCATACAGCGAGGTGAAAGGTAAAAGAATATCCCATTTCCAGACTAAAGTGAACTAAAGTGGACACTGGACAAAAATCCATGCTATGTATCGACTAGTCGTTATTTCATTACTTATTTTTACACAGAAACATAATGTGTGTCTTGACAATAACTGTAATGTAATAATAATACTAATAATGTAATGTAATAATTATTTAATTAACCACACTTTTATTCTGAAAGCAACCGGATGTCTTAAATTTGCTACCTCTCAAACAGGAAGCTCTAAATTTGCCAAAAAGAGGAGGGCACTGTTCTTTTGGCAAATCTAAGGGAGCAAATATAAGACTTCCGGTGGACGATCTCTTCAAAATAAGAGTACCCTCTAGAGTATTGAAAAAAAGTTTAATTTGCACATTAAAACTACAAATGAAGCATTTAAATGATGCTATATGATGCTATAAGACACACATTATGTTTCTGTGTAAAAATAAGTAATTCAATAACGTAAAAAAGTTATCTAAATGGATAAATGCTATTCACTGGAGTGCATGGACTTTATAAAGACACTGGACAAAAGACGGCTCCGCGAGGCAACTGTTGTGACATATGCACGCGTTCAGGGAGATG
This sequence comes from Electrona antarctica, assembly GCF_951216825.1. Taxonomy (NCBI): domain Eukaryota; kingdom Metazoa; phylum Chordata; class Actinopteri; order Myctophiformes; family Myctophidae; genus Electrona; species Electrona antarctica. The sequence goes on from NC_136803.1 coordinate 26,984,168, forward strand.
TCCTCTACCACACCCCACTCTCCGCTAAGCGGGAGAGGTGTAAAATTTCGAGCAGCAGACCTTCTACTGCTGTCAAATGTAAAAATTGTGCCGTTTCCAGACCCAGAGTGGACACTGGACAAAAGACGGCTCCGCGAGGCAACTGTTGTGACATACGCACGCGTTCAGGGAGATGTCCTCTACCACACCCCACTCTCCGCTAAGCGGGAGAGGTGTAAAAGTCCGAGCAGCAGACCTTCTACTGCTGTCAACGGTAAAAAAAGTGCCGTTTCCAGACCCAGAGTGGACACTGGACAAAAGACGGCTCCGCGAGGCAACTGTTGTGACATACGCACGCGTTCAGGGAGATGTCCTCTACCACACCCCACTCTCCGCTAAGCGGGAGAGGTGTAAAATTCCGAGCAGCAGACCTTCTACTGCTGTCAACGGTAAAAAAAGTGCCGTTTCCAGACCCAGAGTGGACACTGGACAAAAGACGGCTCCGCGAGGCAACTGTTGTGACATACGCACACGTTCAGGGAGATGTCCTCTACCACACCCCACTCTCCGCTAAGCGGGAGAGGTGTAAAATTCCGAGCAGCAGACCTTCTACTGCTGTCAACGGTAAAAAAAAGTGCCGTTTCCAGACCCAGAGTGGACACTGGACAAAAGTCTTTTGTCCAGTGTCCACTCTGGGTCTGGAAACGGCACTTTTTTTTTTACCGTTGACAACGGTAAAAAAAGTGCCGCGTATGTCACAACAGTTGCCTCGCGGAGCCGTCTTTTGTCCAGTGTCCACTCTGGGTCTGGACACGGCACAATTTTTACATTTGACAGCAGTAGAAGGTCTGCTGCTTGGAATTTTACACCTCTCCCGCTTAGCGGAGAGTGGGGTGTGGTAGAGGACATCTCCCTGAACGCGTGCATATGTCACAACAGTTGCCTCGCGGAGCCGTCTTTTGTCCAGTGTCCACTTTATAAAGTCCATGCACTCCAGTGAATAGCATTTTTATTTAGATTTTAGCATTTAGATACCTTTTTTACGTTATTTAATTACTTATTTTTTACACAGAAACATAATGTGTGTCTTTACAATACCTGTAATGTAATAATAATACTAATAATGTAATGTAATAATTATTTAATTAACGGCACTTTTATTCTGAAAGCAACCGGATGTCTTAAATTTGCTAGCTCTCAAACAGGAAGTTCTAGATTTGCCAAAAGAACGGAGCCAAAGAGGAGCCTCATCCTCCTTCCACAGTCAGTGTGGTGTGTAGTGTTCGGGCAAAAGAGTTCCCTTCGGGTATACGCACCCCTTTTATTAGTTCTGGTTGGAGTGGACTATAATTAATTTAATCATGTGTGTGTAAGCTAAATGGCATAATGCTAACTGTAAGTATGTGTTGAGGGTGCATGCATATGGTAGGGGTTTAGGTAATGGTATTGTGTGATTATAGGAGTGGGGGATATTTTGGAATTACCTGGGGAACATTATGGGCTAACCAGGTAATATAAGGTAGGTTACTCACTCTATAAAAGGCAGAGTGAGTATACACACTGAATACTGTCAAAGTGATTGAAATTTTTTATAGTACCACTGGTCGCTAAGCACAAACCACACCAATTGGGTTGGGTCGGAACAAAATGCTTCTCATTGAGTTGCAAGTTTCATTGGTGTGGTTGACCTAAAGAAAACGGTTTTGTCCCGACCCTTTGGTGTGGTTTTGGGCTTTACAGTGACGTGACCCATAACATTTTATTCCCATTTCTATTTAATGTACATGTTAAACCTACGGTAGCCCACATGCTTCCACTGGCAGTTGCCACAATGTCAGATAACATAACTGCTTCAAAATATATCAATTTGTAGGCCTAAAGCACAATCAAAATGGTTATATAGGCCTAATTCGTTGCACGATGGTCAGTGTCGTGCACTGCAGTATAGTAGATCTACACACTCACAGCGTTGTGAGGATCTGTTATTTTCTGGTGCAAATTGTCGGCTTGACTTCCAGAGCAGTGGGATACACGATACATGATATGTGGGCACCATAGAGGCCTAATTAGGCCTAATTAACCGCATTATTTTAAGATAATTAAAGCAGCGTCACAGTCTTGAAAAAGAGAAAGAAGCAGTGAATCACTCTGCTTTCATTTCTAAATCATTGTCTGTGCACCTGGATCCTATCCTGCACCTGGAACTAGAATGGATGTGATCATATTACATACATTTCATATACAGTACACAGCCATAGGTCACTCCTATGCCCTCCTGTGTGTGAAATGTATGCAATATGACAGTATGCTTCTAGGGCTATAAAGGTCCTTAAGTCCTTTACTTTAACTAAATGTCCTTGGCCCGGTTTCCCAAAGGACACCTCTTACGTATAAGATGTATGGTGTTGCACATGCTCAGTTGCCCTCTAGGCCGCACATGAAGCCTGTGTGCGGCCTGCATGGCAGCCAATCAAACACTGGCCTTTTTTGGGAAACACTGTCAAACACAACAACATAGAAATACACAACCTAGACTAGGGCACGTAAGGCCTCCTGCATGAATACACAAACCTGTTTCCCTAAAGCCTCTTTAGCCTACACACACCTCGACATGTGGCTGTATTAAAACCATTCGCAGAGAAATTTGTGGTGCGAGTGGTGACTTTCTTCATCTCATTTAAATATAAGAACTTTGAAATTAAGGCCTACTTCAGCATCAAATAAATGTAATTGCATTTTTTTAGAGTGAAGAGAGCTTACTGTCAGCTGTCCAGCAGTCCAAATATTATTAAATTAAATTTCAGAATGGTATGAGGCCTACCATACCAGGCCTCAGGGTGGCACATCTATGCACGGAATGTCTATGTTCACTGGCTTCATGTGCGGCCTAGAGGGCAACTGAGCATGTGCAACATGTAAGAGGTGTCCTTTGGGAAACCGGGCTTGTCATTACACTTCTCAGATAGCATAGCACCCATACTCACTCAAACTTGTTGAAATGTCTCTCACACCTGACTCTATTCTCCTCCAGGGCAGGCTAGCTAGTGTGTTAGTTGACAGTCACAGTCCATCTTTTTGTTATTAATGTCAGCTGGTTATGGTAAACATACTAGTGAAAACCCAGCTTCGAGCACACAAACATTCTGATACACACACTGATATGAATCCCTGGCTCTTCATTTGGTGACAAAATCAGATTATTTAATTTATAAACATCTCTGTTTTCACAGATCTCTCACTCTCAGACTGCTATTCCTGCTATTTTGTTTGTAATATGTTGACTAGAGTTGATTGACACCTGTCCTGTATGCCCATTGCCCAATGACATTGCTTTGTTTGGAACCATCTGCACTAGGCGTAATAAATGTTGTGTCCCGCAGGTGTCAGTGTTGTGCTGTGTTCAGTACTATAGGATAAAACTAAAGGATAAAACTATAGGATAAAGCTACAGGATAAAACTAGGATAAAACTACAGGATAAAACTATGACTATAGGATAAAACTAGTTTTTCACACTTTTAGACCATATCCGTGGTCATCATATGGGCATACCTAACAATGGATGCCAAAAAAATGGGAAAATTCTCATTTTTGTGTGTTTTTATATCAAAAGTCCATAAAAAATATTTTGTATTACTTCCTGAAAACGAAAACGTGCTGCGTGATGACGTGTCGAGGCCCACAGCGATAAAAGCCAATACAAATGAAGCTCACCCGTTTAATTCCCCATATCTCCGCATCCGTCCAGCACAGGCTGCACAGCTGCTACTGATTACAGAAATCTTCCGTTTTTATTCCCATTCAAGATAACATCCAGAGAGTGTATTACTCGGTTTCAACTTAATCATCACACTAAAAAAATTATCTGAAAACATTATAGGGTAGAATAAGCCACATAAGAGTAAACTGGTAAAGCTGGCCGACTATCTGATTTGTAAACAAACATCCACACACTGTCCTGCGTAGCATAGCTACCGTCCCTAGCTACCGTCCCATCCCCTAAAGGGATGCGACGCTCTGATTGGTTCAGAAACTTCCTAGCGGTGTTTCAACTTGAGACCGTCTGAAACTTCAAAATAAAATGTCCACCATTTCCGTTTCACTACGCCTTTAATGTCTTTACATTACCTACATTACCTACAAAAAGGACGAAAACAACTGTGGGAGCTATTTAGTATTTCAGTATATTTTCTATATAATTTTCTAATGCATTTATTATTTAGTTTGCTTTGCTTAATTAGTTTGTTTACAGCCATTATTTCTGTTATAGCTAATTATTTTGAAGGTGATGGGCAATTCTGGGGGCACAGCTGAGTCTACTTAATTAAGTGAGCACACACAGGTAGTCAGTGAGCACCGGGAAGGTTCATGGTTTTTTACCAGCAGGTTGGGGAGAGACTAGCATTTTGACATCATTTGCTGTAGTCTGTCTGGAGAAACTACAATAAAACACCATCAAATGTTGCTGCCTGACTGGACAATGGCCTCATTCCCTATACCACTGCGTAAGATTCGCTGCCCGGTGCCTTTAGTGGCCTTTTAAGTTTTTATTGTTCATGGTGTGAATTAGCCACTACACAACATATATGTGACAATTCTGTACACACTGCAACCATACAGTAATACTCTTTGTGTTGTTACTGTCATTAGCTGCTGTGTCAAGTTCCGATTTCTTTACTGGGATCTATCATTTTCAGCATCTCCTATCCCTTTAAGCCAAGAGCCCCAAAAAAAATGAATAAACCCCACTCACTTTTCATGCACCAAGTCTCCAACTCCATGGAGTCACCCTGATGTGGGGGGGAGAGAGAGAGAGAGAGAGAGAGAGAGAGAGAGAGAGAGACTTGATTAGAATGAAACCACTGTTAGTTCCAACCTCAACGTTTCCATGTGTGTTGTGTGCTTGCATTCTTTTCTATTAGGCTTTTCTATCAGCTTCATATACTATTTGTAGTGCACATGCACACGCTCTACAGTGGGGGGACATGCCGCAACAGGCCAACAGCACGCACACCAAGGCCCGCCCCCGCTCGATCATGATTGGCGGCCCCTCTCTATCCTGATTGGATGAAGGATGGGCCACCTAGCCAAAAACGAAACCTAAGGTTTTTTGACCCCAGAGGTTAACTGAGGACAGGGAGGAACTCCTTATATGGTCAGCACACTCTATAGTAGGTAGGATTATCACAACAAAACAAAAAAATAAGTGATATTTGAATTAAGTTAAATCAATGAATATACCTTTAAATACCTTTAAATGTGGATGAATTGAGGACAAGTCCTTAGTGCTTTTTCTGGTTTTATCCTCTTAGCAGATGTTGTATTGACCTGTACTTTCCTTGAACTGTACCCATTCTGCAAACTGTTAATACAATTTTCAATCAATCAATCAATAAATCAACCAATCAATCAATCTCACACTGACTGCTGTGACTAAATTAATTATATCTATCAAGGTGCAACATTGTCTAAAGGTCGAAAGGAAATGTTGGCACACACAGGGAGGCGGGTTGTTTGTAAGGAAAATGAAACATAGGAGTCTGTGCACTTTATTGTAGCCTATTTACCTATTCACATATTCAACATCAGTAAGGAAAATGAAACGTAAGGAAAAGAAAACTCCACTTGCTATAAATGCATCACTCATGTTCCCCTTTATCACAAGGCACAGAATCTGAACTCACAATGGGTGTCCAGGGCTTATTTACCTTTATTGAGAACAACAGTCAGATATTTAGAAATAGAGATTTCAGTAACAGTAAGCTTGTTATTGACGGCTGTAACTTGTATCATTTGCTCTATCATAACACTGGCTTGGAACAAAACCATGGTGGAGAGTATGATGCATTTGAGGACCTTATTACAAAGTTTGTCAAGGCTCTGAGAGAATGTGGGATTAAACCGTATGTAGTACTGGACGGAGGGACGGACTGCTCCGATAAGAAATATGACACCCTGATGAAACGAGCTGAAGACAGAATCAGGAAAGCTCAGATTGCAGCTATGGGTGGAAACGAGAACATCCTGCCAACCCTGGTTAAGTTGGTGCTCAAACAAACCCTGACCAACCTGAAGGTGCCATTCGCACAGTGCTTTGGAGAGGCTGACAGCCAAATCGCCTCCTTGGCGAGAGAGTGGAAGTGCCCGGTATTGAGCAATGACAGTGACTTCTATGTCTTTGACCTCCCTGGGGGGTTTCTGCCAATCTCGCACTTCAAGTGGGACACGGTGTCACAGAGCATGGCGGGACAGAGCTATATTCCATGCAAATACTACGCCACATCCAGCTTCTGCGTCCATTTCAATATTAAACTCCAATTCCTGCCTCTCATGGCTGCACTGGCTGGCAACGACTATGTCAAGCTGCGTGAAATGGGCATCTCATTGCGCTGGGCAGAATACAGCTCACCGGGAAAAGGGACCATGAGCCGCTTTGACGGGTTAGTGCGATGGCTGAAGAACTTTCAGAGTCCCGATGATGCTTTGAAGGCGGCGCTGGGGCTAATGGGTGGCTTGAGCAGACAAAGAGAGGCCGAGGTCCTGCAGGCCTTGACTCTGGGAATGAAAGAGTACCAGTTCCCTCCAACCTGCCTTCTCCGGTTCTTCCACGACGGTACAGCGCCGGATTTCGAACCAGAGGCGGTGGGCATAGTCCCCGACTGGGCTCGCCTTCCTTTGACCCAAGGCCGGTTGACCTCCGACATTCTGGATGTGCTGCTGCTCGGAAGACTGTCCCAGCCTTGCCAGGTGGACCACGCCTACCTGCCAAGTGCCAATATTACTTCTCGGCCTATCCGACAGGTGATGTACGGGCTGTTGTTGGGTCGTAAGGCCGGAACCGGAGTGGAGGAATGGGACAGAGATGGCACACGGCTGTCCAAGATCATGGTCCAACCAATCAAATCAAAATCAAAAATTACAATTGACTTACTGCGTCAGGTAAGATATCATGTTAAATTCCAACAGTACATGCTTTATTGATGTATTATTATTGATTTGTTGTTTACAATGCATACATGTATTATGTGCACATGCAACAAATTGTGCGCTTTATCTGTTTACCAGTCCAGTACTGTTATTATACAGTACTTTGCCTAACTAAAACTAACAAAAAGAATTCAGGGGGAAAAAAATGTTAAATACATAGTTACTTCTACCTTCTGTCATTATCCTGCTCTTATTTAACCACTGAGCTAATAGAGCTAATAAAGTAAATGGCATTATCCTGCTCTTATTTAACCACTGAGCTAATAGAGCTAATAAAGTAAATGGCATTATCCTGCTCTGGTTATTTAACCACTGAGCTAATAGAGCTAATAAAGTAAATGGCAAGAATAGCAGATCCTGTAGATTTGCTATTTTTGCTCTGTCAGCTTTGTTCTGACATTGTTAAATCTTTCCCCATCTAATCCGAATGCAACCTAAAACTAAAACTAAGCCTTAAAAACAAAACAAAAGATAAAATAGACTAGCAAACTCACATTAAAAACCAATTCAAACTTAAAAAAAAAAATATATATATATACCGAATACTATTAACCTTGCTGTTTACTCCTGCATTAACAGGCTGAGCAGCCTGTTCTTGAACAGGTCTTTTTGGAGACGCTTGGGGTGAGCCACAACACTTTGAGTGGAGTCCCATCCAACCTGCACCTGCCAGTCGCTGTCACTTGCTACTGGTTGCAGCACAGCACTCCTCCCCCCGATGAGAAGGTCATTCAGGCTCTGCTGCTTGGGATGGTGGCTGGGCAACGACTCCAACGAGGTAGGTGCGAGAGAACTAGGCCTGCTGTACGTGCATAAATACAAACACATGTAATTACTTGTACAAGGTAGCTTACATTTCTGTTAATCACATACATGATAATGATATAGCACAATTTCTGTGACAAATGTTCTTTAATCAGTGTAAGAGCCATTTATTTTCTATGCATTTTATTTCTATAATTGACGTCACGGTCAAGGCCAAGGTGTTGGCCTTGTCTAGGCTATATGAGGGAGTGGCTTACAAAGCACAAGTGCTACTGAAGTGAAAGAGGCAACAGTTTGTTGACTGTATCATGAGAACAAAGGCTGTTGATAATCTCATTGTTTAACCTGCTGAAGTGACGGTAAATAAATGAGTTCCAACGAAGTCAACGTTTATTTGGTCATCAGTTTTTGGTTTTTATTATATACACGTCTAAACTAGATCTCGCTTTCAGTAACCAGTCCGTGGTGTCAGTTCAGGACTGACGTTACATTTGGTCAACAAACTGCCTCGGTTCCGGACCGCTTGCCATTGGGAAGCAAGTCGAACCGGCGAGGCTCGTTTGGAAGGAGGAGGAGGAGGACACATCACACACGGGCCGCAGCGCAGCGTGTGTTTGTGAAGGCGGACGGGACGGGATCATCTTCCACGGCGGACACAGCAGCGCGGTGTCAACCCAAGCTACAGGGGTGCTACGGGGACATCGGCAGCCACGACCACCGCAGCTGTCCGCTGACAGCAGCGGACTGGACCGGACCGGACCGCGGCGCACGGCGATCGGGATCGCATGATTCGCATCTCATCAACGCTGACGGCGTTCAGCAACGTGCATGTGGTAGGCTAAATGCTTTAGCGGCACAGCGCCGACACTTAAAAACAAGTTGAACAACAAGTACATTATTGAACAACAAAACAAGGTCGAATTAACATGGATCAAGTGGAGGCGCTAAAGAGCGCTGGTGATGACAATGAAGTTGAAATTGAACTTGAGTCTGGGGAAATGGCCATGGGAAAACGGGTGGTCAAAATGACTCCTAAGGCTTTGTGTGAGAAACTTGAAAGCTTGCACAGGGAAAGAAAGGCCAAATTGAGCAAGCTGACAACTCTGAGGGAAAATGTTACTGCCTTGTGGGATGAGACACGTGAAAACGAGGCAAAAGATGCATTTCATATTTTCAAAGGGTTATATGATGAAACAAATGGTGTTCACACAAAACTGTTGGGGCTTGTTCCGGCTGACGAAGCCATAAGACAACAAACCTGGTATGATGCAAAAATGCTTAATTTTGATAAATTTATGAAGAAAATGGGTGAGAGGTTTTATGTTCCAGGTGATGATGATGATAACAATGATGATGATGTTGATGATGATGAAAATGTAAATGCTGGGAGTGAGGGTTTTGTTGCCACAGGCGACAATAAAGGTGATGATATTAACATTGAAACTGAGAGTTCTGTTGCTGCCCGTGACAGTGATGTGGTTGATGTTGAGCCACATGACAGTATTTCAAATGTCACTTCCAATGTGTCAGATGGTCATAAAAGCAGTGCTTCAAAGTCCAGCAAAAGATCCTCAACCTCATCTGCACGCATCAAAGCAGAGGCGGATAAGGCCGCACTTGTGGCTCATGCTGCAGCACTAAAAGAGCTACATGCTTTGGAGGAACAGGGCGAGGCTATAAGCAAGGAAGCTCAGGCTATAAGGAGGAAAAAAGAGCAAGTGGAGTTGAATGCCAAAATAGCAGCCTCTACTGCCAAAATAGCAGTCCTACAGGAGGCTGGCAGCAGTGTCACTAGCAAAAAGTCAAATGGAATGGAGTCCTATTTCAGACAAGGTGCTAAACCAAAAAGCCAACCTATCGTCACACAGCAATCCTCAACTCAACAGCGTCAATCAATGAAAAACCCAGTCACTTCTCAACATCACAAGCATCATAAACAATCAGTGCACACAGCCACTCTGGATCCTGTCATGTGGCTCAACATCAACCACATCACTGTCACGGGCAGCAACAGAACTCTCAGTTTCAATGTTAATATCATCACCTTTATTGTCGCCTGTGGCAACAAAACCCTCACTCCCAGCATTTACATTTTCATCATCATCAACATCATCATCATTGTTATCATCATCATCACCTGGAAACACACGGGCCGCAGCGCAGCGTGTGTTTGTGAAGGCGGACGGGACGGGATCATCTTCCACGGCGGACACAGCAGCGCGGTGTCAACCCAAGCTACAGGGGTGCTACGGGGACATCGGCAGCCACGACCACCGCAGCTGTCCGCTGACAGCAGCGGACTGGACCGGACCGGACCGCGGCGCACGGCGATCGGGATCGCATGATTCGCATCTCATCAACGCTGACGGCGTTCAGCAACGTGCATGTGGTAGGCTAAATGCTTTAGCGGCACAGCGCCGACACTTAAAAACAAGTTGAACAACAAGTACATTATTGAACAACAAAACAAGGTCGAATTAACATGGATCAAGTGGAGGCGCTAAAGAGCGCTGGTGATGACAATGAAGTTGAAATTGAACTTGAGTCTGGGGAAATGGCCATGGGAAAACGGGTGGTCAAAATGACTCCTAAGGCTTTGTGTGAGAAACTTGAAAGCTTGCACAGGGAAAGAAAGGCCAAATTGAGCAAGCTGACAACTCTGAGGGAAAATGTTACTGCCTTGTGGGATGAGACACGTGAAAACGAGGCAAAAGATGCATTTCATATTTTCAAAGGGTTATATGATGAAACAAATGGTGTTCACACAAAACTGTTGGGGCTTGTTCCGGCTGACGAAGCCATAAGACAACAAACCTGGTATGATGCAAAAATGCTTAATTTTGATAAATTTATGAAGAAAATGGGTGAGAGGTTTTATGTTCCAGGTGATGATGATGATAACAATGATGATGATGTTGATGATGATGAAAATGTAAATGCTGGGAGTGAGGGTTTTGTTGCCACAGGCGACAATAAAGGTGATGATATTAACATTGAAACTGAGAGTTCTGTTGCTGCCCGTGACAGTGATGTGGTTGATGTTGAGCCACATGACAGTATTTCAAATGTCACTTCCAATGTGTCAGATGGTCATAAAAGCAGTGCTTCAAAGTCCAGCAAAAGATCCTCAACCTCATCTGCACGCATCAAAGCAGAGGCGGATAAGGCCGCACTTGTGGCTCATGCTGCAGCACTAAAAGAGCTACATGCTTTGGAGGAACAGGGCGAGGCTATAAGCAAGGAAGCTCAGGCTATAAGGAGGAAAAAAGAGCAAGTGGAGTTGAATGCCAAAATAGCAGCCTCTACTGCCAAAATAGCAGTCCTACAGGAGGCTGGCAGCAGTGTCACTAGCAAAAAGTCAAATGGAATGGAGTCCTATTTCAGACAAGGTGCTAAACCAAAAAGCCAACCTATCGTCACACAGCAATCCTCAACTCAACAGCGTCAATCAATGAAAAACCCAGTCACTTCTCAACATCACAAGCATCATAAACAATCAGTGCACACAGCCACTCTGGATCCTGTCAAAACGCAACCAAGGCAAAAATTACCTCAACCAGTTTTGCCATCTCAAGTCCATAACCAGGTATCAGGGGATGTGTACAACATATTACAGAGGCAAAATGAAATAACATCACTCCTGGTTCAAACCCAAACCTCTCACTACTTGCCTCACAGGGAAATTCCACTTTTTGATGGTGACCCACTAAAGTTCCAATCATTCATTAAGGCTTTTCAGCACTGTGTGGAGGCTAAAACTGGTGATTTTGGTGATTGTTTGTACTATCTTGAGCAGTTCACTAGGGGGCAGCCAAGGGACCTAGTGCGCAGTTGCCTTCATATGCCACCTGAGGAGGGTTATCCTTCTGCCAAAGCACTTCTGAGGGAACATTTTGGGCACCCATTAAAAATAACAGAAGCGTACATGGAAAAAATCAGGACATGGCCCAATGTCAAAACGGAGGATCTTAAAGGTCTCAAATCCTATGCACTTTATTTGAGAGAGTGTGCAAATGCTATGGGGGAGTTACAGTACTTGGAGGAGCTTAACATGCCTGCTAACATGAAGGCCCTCATACAGAAGCTCCCATACAGACTCAGAGATCAGTGGAGAGGAAAGGCATGTGACATTGTTGACGAGTTCAATCGAAGAGCCTGTTTCATAGACATTGTGAAATTTCTTGAACATCAAGTCAGAGTTGCTTCTGATCCTGTCTTCGGTGATATCCAGGACAGTCCTCTGGGTAAACCAATTATCAAACCCAAACCTCAACCTCAAACCAAATCACTGTATAGAAACAGTTTTGCAACTCATGTTGAACTTTCTGATGAATCTGAAACAGACTCTCGCCCATCCTGTCTTTATTGTGAACGTGATCATGCTTTGGAGCAGTGTCCGCAACTGAAGAAGAAGGCACATCAAGAAAGGCTTGACTTTCTAAGGGAGAAAGGCCTGTGTTTTGGATGCCTGTGCCCAGGGCACTTGAACAAGACTTGTGGCAGCCGCATGAATTGCTCCCACTGCAACAAGAGACATCCCAGTGTTCTGCATATGGAGAGACATGAAATGGGGAGTTTTGGAGCTACCAATGAGCAGCAAACTATAAAATCTGAGAATTGCATTATAACTACTTGTGGCCATACAGGGGCTGGCAACAGTAACGGCATTCTTCCCATCTTGCCTGTACAAGTGAGATGCTCAGAGGGCAGCAAGGTCATCCAGACCTATGCTTTTCTGGATCCAGGAAGCACCGGTACTTTCTGTTCAGAACACCTGGTGAACAAACTGAACACAGAAGGCCAAAGAACCAAAGTCCATTTGCGCACCATGGGTCATAGCAAGATGGTACCCAGCTGCATGGTTAATGGCCTGGAAGTATCTGAATTTACCGGCAAGCTATTTTTCGAACTTCCTGATGTGTTCACCCAAAAGGAAATGCCTGTGTCTACTGCTAACCTGATCAGTAAAGAGGAGCTGGATAAGTGGCATTACCTCCAAGATATCCAGATCCCTAGAATTGCAGCTAATGTGGACCTGTTAATTGGTACCAATACCTCAAAGTTAATGGAACCGAGGGAGGTGATTAACAGCCATGGAAAGGGACCTTATGCTGTCAGAACCCTACTGGGATGGGTAATCAATGGTCCTTTACAAACCAATGGCATGCATAGTGGGAGTGGCCCCACAGTTACTGCTAATTGCACAGTGGTAAACCAAGAGTCTACAAAAGATGGCGGTGAACCAGCAGCAGACTCTACTGTCACCAAGAAGAAAAGGAAACGGAAGGCAGTGACTGTCAGTGAGGTCAAGGATCAAAGTGATGCAGATGAGGCACCACCTGTCGAAGTGCTCTATTCCTCTGTGGAAAAAGGCCAGAGGAAGAAGCCAGGGAAGAGCCCAGTGGCGATCAAATCTGAGTCCAAGGAGATGCAAGCAAGGCAGCAGGATACTGCAGAAGTGGCTGTTGCTAAAAGGCTACATAGAGTGGTACAGGAGCCACTCGATGGAGAAAAGCATCACCCAAAGGAAACATCCGACCATGACGGCAAGAGAGAGCTGCCTCTGGAGAAAAAGGAAAGATGGAAGACCTCAAGAAAGAGGAAGAAAGGAAAATGGCTGAGAAAGAAAAGGATCAAAGGCCAAACAAAAGGAACATAAAGGAACAAAGTCTAATTCGGAAGAGAATCTAAAGAGACTAAAAAGAAAACACATAATAGTGGATTGAAGAGGGCCCTTTAACTAAGATATGCCTTGTGTGAGGGTACGGATTAAACTTTTGAGTTTTTGTTATGGCAATAATGAATATGGAATATTGCCCTGGTATTGGATACTTAAAGGTTTTTTATTTTGGGTTGATTTATGGCTCTTTTGTATTTTTTTTGTCTTTGAATTGCTCTGTTTTGTCCTACCAGTAGCAATTAGGGGCTGGTGTGTAAGAGCCATTTATTTTCTATGCATTTTATTTCTATAATTGACGTCACGGTCAAGGCCAAGGTGTTGGCCTTGTCTAGGCTATATGAGGGAGTGGCTTACAAAGCACAAGTGCTACTGAAGTGAAAGAGGCAACAGTTTGTTGACTGTATCATGAGAACAAAGGCTGTTGATAATCTCATTGTTTAACCTGCTGAAGTGACGGTAAATAAATGAGTTCCAACGAAGTCAACGTTTATTTGGTCATCAGTTTTTGGTTTTTATTATATACACGTCTAAACTAGATCTCGCTTTCAGTAACCAGTCCGTGGTGTCAGTTCAGGACTGACGTTACAATCAGTATTATACAACATGTTCTGTTTTTGTTGAATAACTTACTTGAAGCCCATTTTGCTTCGATTATGTCATATACAGTAATACAGCTAAAACAGCTATGGTTGAGTCTCCAAAAAAACCTTTTGCTTATCCTTTCCAAGCAGTACACCTTTGGCTTTGGCAATTCAAAACGGTTGTGTGTGTGTGTGTGTGTGTGTGTGTTCATGTGTTGTAGATGTAACGGGGGAGATAAAAATGGACATACGAGAACAGCCGAAACAGGAGTTTGATGTAACTCATGCCTACAACGAATGGCAGATCTGCTTTAAAGACAGCATTCACCTCAACCAGCTGTTATGTTTTCCTCTACAAGAGCCTCACATTGCATGGTAAGGCATCTTTACAGGACTATCCGACTATGCAGTGTTGTTTTTGGCAGCAAAACTCGATTTTAGTTTACTCATAGTCTTTGGACTGAAACTTCATTTAGTTTTAGTCACATTTTAGTCACCTGGAATGTCTTAGTGTTAGTCTAGTTTTAGTCGACTAAATGTCATAAGATTTTAGTCGACTAAATCTACAGTTGATTTAGTCGACTAAAATGTATTTTGGCGGGCCTTGATGCCGTCGTAATGAGTGTTATTACACTTGCTGAAAATAGCCGATCTACAAGCTCACAACGCGTCGCGTTGCAACGCGTTGTGAGCTTGTAGATCGGCTATTTTCAGCATGCAACCAAGTGTAAAATGACTGGATCTCTTGTCCACTAGTCCCTTCCTAACATTTTAGTCTAGTTTTTATTTGTCTACGAAATTGTCAGTATATTTAGTCTTAGTTTTAGTCATCGTAGCTTAGTTTTCATTTAGTTTCCATTAGTTTTTGTCGGTGAAAAAAGGTAGTCGACGAACATTTTAAAATAAAAGGTTGTCAAGAGATATTCAAACAAACATGGTGATAAATCTAATCTATTTTTTCTTGTTTTGCTGATGTGTCTAACCTTTAATTTCTGGTGCTGGCCAGGTTGTACAAGGGAACACTGGTCCACTACCTGGTGCATAGGCTGAGAAAGGGGGTGGACCCTGAGCTGCTTTTGCAGAAGGAGACCAGCAGGCAACTCTACAAGGACTTGCTTACTGCTGTGCTCCAGCCTCAAGATGAGACCAGGAGGAGAGGGGCAGCTCCAAAGCGGCACCAGCCAAAAGATGACCTTGCTGACCTTGCTGACCTGGATGCCCTGCAGCTCCTGGTAGACCTGGAAAAAGAAAACGACACAGTGACCCAAGAGGAATACCCAGTCTGGGATTCTATGTCCGTGAAAACACGCTACAAGGCCAAAGACAGAGGCCAATGGTCCAAGAACCCAGAACTCACCCGAAAGCAGGGGCGTATTGATCGGGACTTCAGCATGCGTCCTCAGATCCGTTAGGAATGTAGGCTAGTTTTTGAAGCAACCGATTTGGACGCCCAAATCTTGGACGTTTGCATCAGACATCACCAGGTGTGCTGGGTGTGAAAAAGCCAGGGTTTCAAATGGTCTGCAAATTCTATTCTGTTCATTCTTCACGCTTCTACTTCCGTTCCTCCTGCCTGTTCAGCAGCATTTGTTGTAGCACAAACAATTTTTGTGCTAGTTTTAAAAACATTGTCTATAGAGTAAATGTACTTACATTTGTCCGATGTGAACATGTTATGTGGAATTATTTTAGGTAGGCCTATAGGGCAAATTACAGACTTCTGTTCTTTTATCCATACTTGTATCACCAAGACACCCAAAATTCACTGTATTTCTGCAATCTGAGTCTTTGAAGAAGAGAGCAGTGTGAAAAGAGATTACCAATACGCACAGATGTAGAAATTGGCCTGATTTTGAAATATCTTTGGGTATTGTTGTATAACGTTTTTGTATTTGTTTTAAAATGCATATTACTATTGATTCCTAGATTTCTTAAAGTTAAAACGAATATAAATGTATTGATTTGTGTTTATTTCTGTTTAATAGTTTAAAAAATAGACAGACACAAATTGCTTTGCAAAATGAAATACCTATGCTCTAAGTACAATAAGACAGAGGCAGTGAAAGACCATATGAGATAAAGGATTTTAAAAAGCAAGACATTTTAAATAAGACAATAAAAAACATCACAAAAAGGCCATCTATGAAATTAAGTGGGACTCCCAGGCAACCCCACAATTCAATGGAAGACCTAGAGTTGCCAAGGCCTACGATAAAAATTCAGTTGAAAAGGTAAGACTTGCCTCCCCCTGGCCAGCCGGGGCGGCTGATGGAGGGGAAAGGAACTGGTTGGAATAACGTGTTCCTTCCACGCGCTACGTCCAACCAGGGAAACTCCCCCCTGTCAGGTGTAAAGGAGCAACTTGGACACTCAGGCATGACATGCTGACAGCAGGCCGGCCCACAATCTCAATTATCTCATTTCAAACCAGTCAACAACAATTACAGTACATGCAATGTTTCTTAATCGATACATAACAGCAAGGCTGTGGACCAGAACTAGACATTCATATATTATTAGTCTTTAGTCTGTAGTTGCTCAACAACTGCTCCATTCAAAATGTGGCACCTGGAGCCAACTACTGTGGCTTTAAACAGACAACATCAAAGTGCTTAAACCTCTCTTAAAGACTATCTTTCGTAGTAGCAAAACCACAAGAGTAACTAAAATGAATTTGACAGCTAAAGCGGTCATAAGTTGTCTTGGCATTGTCACTCATTCTTGAAACTATGGTGACATGGTCTGCCACCTCGCCACCTTTCAGTGTACATCTCATCCAGTCATGTACAATTGACTGTCAACTGTAATTTCAAATGACATTACAAAGCTTAGTTCCTCTTGAAGTAGTCACAAACAAAGTGACTATTGGGCAGAGAAAATCAGACACTTGGATTGGGAAAGTTGCACACACACACATGGAAATGTACGGTATTAAGCTGTGTATGTGTGTGACTGTGTGTGTGGTTTATTAATTGCGCTGTCAGTAGCAGAAGCTGTGGTTACCGTGGAAGCTGCATGTGTTCTCCTCATCCTGTGTTCTTCTCGTCGCATATTAATGGAAGCTGTCTTTAGTGAGCTGCCTCCGTCTTAGCTAAAGCTCTGGACGTATGGACCTATAATATACAGTATATATTATATGGGCTGAAAAGGCCAGAAAGTAGCTTTTTGCCACTCAGTAGGCGTTCCCGCATAACTTCCGCGTATGATGGTGTCACGCGCAATGCACGTTGCATTCAGCAAATGTTGTGATTGTAGTCATTGTGAGCAGATGAACAGTGTGCATTATAAATTGTAGTTTTGGTTAAAAACTACAGCAGATTAAAAACATGGCAGTAATTTGGGGTTTGTTGCTGGGTGTAACCCCTGCTAAATAAATAGATTGGACAGGATACAGAAGTATGGTACAAGCATAACAATAGTTTTATTTATAAAAATGGTACAAAAGGCTTTTATTTGTATATCAAAAATTGTTAAAAAGTAGTGTTTGAGATGATACTTAAAAATGGGGAAGAATGCATCACAACTAAAAATGGAAAGGAAAGGAACAGCGGCCCTTGTCGCTTGTTCAACATGAACCTATAAGGCAATGACAAACAAAGTTATGCAGAGCACAATAGCATTGACCTATACCTAAGCAAGGCAAAACTTAAATACTACACACAGATCATAATACAATGTAATGCACAAACGTCACAAATTAATATTGCATGTCCCATCTACAGTATAACCAATATAATCCACAAACCAATAAAAAGATCCCCTTACCAAATATACAGCTTTAAGTTAAACACATCAGTCTCTCACTGGTCACACAGAAAAACAAGCCCCCTGTCTCCACCTGTAGCTGTTAAATGACATAAACCATGCAGGTTAGAGACAGTGACAGCATTGCATATGTTACAGAAAATATCAAAACAGCCCATTTCTTGGTTCAGCTTTGCATAAACCTAATCTATATATACACACTTACAATTCCCCAGTTTAAATGCCTACACATTTCTAGACAAACAATTCTAGACAGGACTCCACGACTACTACAGCAACATACGAGTAGTGCAGACCTGACAATATACAAATACAATCATTGTAGATCATACAAAAAAACGAATAAAACAAATATACAATACAAAAAACAAGTGGACAGGCTTACCGAGTGATAGTTCAGCAGTCAAACATCCCCTCTCTCAACAACACACTACTGGCAGTGTTGTGAGGCCCCACAGCTTTCAAACCTGCTACCTGCCTGCTCAGAAAGCCTTTAAATACCCTTGTCACTTAACCGCTGCCTCCCTCTAGGGCAGGGGTGGGCAACTTTGACGATGGAGAGGGCCACTATATTTTCACACTCACTCCCTAGGGCCATATATTACTGTCGTAGCAAAAATAGCCGATCTACAAGCTCAAAACGCGTCGCAGCTATTTTTTGCTATATTCGAATTGAAGTCTTGAATAATTTTTTGCTATTTTTGAATTAGAATCCTGGAAATTAACATTTTTATGTCATTTCAAATGCCTTTAATTATACTTGTGTTGAGCAAATGAGCTACTGATTTAGGCAGTAACTCAAGCGGGTCATGTTTCCATGTTGTGGAATTGTAACAGCTGAAACCAATATTATATCAGTATTCTGACATTAACCTGAGGGCCACATTAAGTGAAGGTGGGGGCCGCATGTGGCCCCCGGGCCGCCAGTTGCCCACCCCTGCTCTAGGGGTTACACTGGGCAAAACGAGTAAAGTTCTGCAGAGACTGTCCAAAAAATATGACACTAAATGAAAGACAACCCACTCTGTTTAGTTTGAATCCTGTCTTCTGTCTCTCTCTAGGTTGGTGTTGGAACAACATCGCCCTCTATCGTTTGACCGTCGCTCCTACATGCTGAGCGTCAGACACGCTCTAACTAGGACACTAATGCGCTCCAAAACCATGCAACGGTGACAAATGTGACCATGATCATGATGGCAGGCGCAGCAGCACCTTAGCGAGATTATTTTTTATGGCTGCCATTTTTGGCTTGTTATTGAGAACCCATGAAGCCAAAATACAAGGTTGTGAAATGAACACTCTGGACTTGAAAAATGAAAGTTACCATAAGTAAGCAGGACACACGATAGGACTCTAATATAGGTAAAAAATGGTGGCTTGTAGCTCTGCCATAGCAGTTTAGTCAGTGGTTCACAATGTGGGGTCTGGGGACCCCCACAGGGATTTAATTTAGTGCTTTTACCATTATTTGCACGATAGTGATGATGCGGTCAGATTAGCCCTGGTCCAGTGCTTACAGCGAGTCACTCTGACCCTGACAGAGACTCGCTGTAAACACTGGACCACGGCTACGGTCAGATAGATTATCAGAATCAGAAAAGAGGCTGCGCAGAGTCCTGCAAGCATCAGTGATGCCAATAATGATAATGCCACCATTGAGTGTAATACAACAGCTTTGGTAGCAGGGTCCTGAAACACACTATCCAACACACCACAAGTTCCACAATACGATTATTAAACATGTTATCCTTTAACTAATACATTTTCATGTCATAAGAACTCTCAGATAACGTCCATACTCACTGAGAAATGTCTCCCTTCTCCTCCAGGCTAGCATGTTGGTTTTTGGTTGACTAGCCACAGCCCACATAGCCTATGTAGTTTTTATGTCTGTTTATTTATCTGGACTTCATTTTGTTGATGAATTGAATACACACGACACAATGTAAAGAGGACTTTTTGTGTTATGCTTTTAGTCTTAATGTCTGACTGTGCCTTTTGCCTTAATTGTGCGGTTTTTCAATTTGTCTAATAAAAGTATTCAATCAAACTGGATTCAAATATTCACAGAAAAGAATGACATTCGGGTATCGGGGCTTTTAATAGTAATTGATTGAAAGATGTATCAAGTTAACAGTATGCAGAATAGGTACACCAGTTAAATTGCAGATGGTGTATAGTTCAAATTTGTCTGCTCATTTATTTTTCCATCACTTCCAATTTCACTAGTTTATCCCTGTATCATTGTATGAATTCTTTCTTCTGATTAGATGAAATTGATATCCTGACCTGAAAATGTATGTTGTTTTAGTGTTTACTTACTGGAGAGACAAGGATACCCCATTACTTAAAAAAAAAAAAAAAAAAAACCTGCTATACGGCAGGAATATTGTCAGACCCAAGTACAGTACTTAACTCATAAAACCGCGACAGTGTTGTGTGATATTAGTCTGGTTTATTAGCCAGGCTAGGAAAAAGCAGCACTCCAAAATAAAACATGCAAGACTGACTCAGATGCAATTTCTCATTTTATTGAGAACGCTAAGAAATGTATGACAATACATAGGAAGCCTTCTTTCCATCCTACCATTTCATATTTGTTAAATGAATACACCCCTCTAGATTAAACAATAAATTCATAAATAGACAGCAGGTCTTTTTGAAAGTCTGGCAACCCCACATGGATTATTTTGCATCTATACCTACACAGGTTAGTAGTAATTAGTCATTAGTCAAGTAGTCAAGTAGTAATTGAGTTTCCCCAACCTCAGCACACTGCTCAGTAAACTAAACTGTTTTTTGTCTGTTGGGCAGCTCAAAGGGGGAAAATAAATTAAACGAAAGTTCACTGGACATTTAATGTATGTAAAAATTGAGATGTTAGAATGTTTCCACTGAATAAATACATTATAAAACATTTAAAAAAAAAACAATATCCTGGCAAATTATCTCCCAAGAGTACTTGGGAAACGGGGGATCAAATCTACGGTAATGTTTCTCAGTTGCACAATGTATGGAGTACTTATGATCAGGAGGGCATCTGTATAATGTACAGTGTGATGATGATTGACCTCTGTCTGAACATGTGTCTTAGTGTGTGTGTGTGTGTGTCTTCTTTCGTGTAACGACAGAGGTCCAACTCGGTGTCGTGGAGCCACGCCCGCATCGCTGGTCCCAGGTCAAAGAGGCTGGCTTCCGAGGGTGGTCTGTGGCAGGAGTAAAACCTGGGGAGACAGGTGACAATCCTGTTGTCACGTCTTGAGAAGAGATCTTCTCCCAGCAACAGCTCCCCATTAGTTCACTTGTGCAGGAGCTGGATAATCTCAAGATTGATACGAGTCTTAAAATTATTTTGATTTAATAAAATACGGTAATATATAATAAAGTACAAACTCACAACTGACTGAGTAGCTAAGCAAAAATTAAACTTAAGTCTATAAAAATGACATTGAACCTTCAGATTATTACATAACTTTAAAAGATTGAGCCTATTGCCCATTGAACCACAAAAAGAATGAAGAAAAGTCCTTTCTTTAACCCATTCTGGGCAGGAACCCCTTTTGGTGTTAACCATTATTTTAAACTTTATCTATTGAAAAATAGCAGATCTACAAGCTCATAGAGCGGCACTGAGTGCCGCACTACGAGCTTGTAGGTCTGCTATTTTTGAAAAATCGTGAAAATGTGGCGCAAATCATTGAATATATATATTATTTTTAACTCAAATATTTGCTTCTGGGGGGTCCCTGGAACAACATATTTTCAGATGGGGACGGCAGCCAAGTACATATAATTTTGGGGGTCCTTGACGTGAAAATGTTTGAGAACTTACTGACAGAAAACTTTAGAAGACATTTGTAGAATCTTCCCCTAAATGGGTTAATATTAAGACTGAAGAGTCACACAGAAAGTTTATGTAAGATGAATGAATGAATGCAGGACGACATGTCTCACAGACAAGCAAAAAAACACCTGAACTCGTTTAGTCTTTTACATAAACAAACATTACTGTACCCTGGGTTTAACACACAATACAAATTAGGACTCACAAATGAAAATCACACATTTTCCTGACTGACACCATAGAACAATGATCATGAAAACGGCCATAAATCACGGCACATTGAATGAGACGAAGCCTAATTTTGCAGTTGGCTGAGCAACATGTGTGATGACGACCTCCGTCTACTAGGACTCTACAGAAGATACCCAGTGTGTAGTCACCAAGTCAGTGTGTGATGATGACCTCAGTCTACTAGTAGGACTCTACAGAATATACCCAGTGTGTAGTCACCAAGTCAGTGTGTGATGACCTCCGTCTACTAGTAGGACTCTACAGAAGATACCCAGTGTGTAGTCACCAAGTCAGTGTGTGATGATGACCTCCGTCTACTAGTAGGACTCTACAGAAGATACCCAGTGTGTAGTCACCAAGTCAGTGTGTGATGATGACCTCAGTCTACTAGTAGGACTCTACAGAATATACCCAGTGTGTAGTCACCAAGTCAGTGTGTGATGATGACCTCCGTCTACTAGTAGGACTCTACAGAAGATACCCAGTGTGTAGTCACCAAGTCAGTGTGTGATGATGACCTCAGTGTACTAGTAGGACTCTACAGAATATACCCAGTGTGTAGTCACCAAGTCAGTGTGTGATGATGACCTCCGTCTACTAGTAGGACTCTACAGAATATACCCTGTGTGTAGTCACCAAGTCAGTGTGTGATGATGACCTCCGTCTACTAGTAGGACTCTACAGAATATACCCTGTGTGTAGTCACCAAGTCAGTGTGTGATGACGACCTGTCTGGTAGGTGTGGGATCTCTCCATCCAGGTGATGATGATGACCTGTCTGGTATAGCCTGGCTAATAAGCCAGACCGAATCAGCCGTTGGCAAAAAAAAAATTGCCTGCTGGTGGATTACGGTCTGGAGAGGCTCAATTGTACGCCCATTTCCTACACCAGAGAACTGTTGTGGCCAATCGGGACACGGTATGCAATATGGGCGGGCTTTGGTACAGTGACGTTCAATGCTTGAGACCTTTGACTGACAGTAGCTCTGACCAATTGCGTCAAAGAGAAAATGTTTGAACCCGCCCCCCAGGAAACAAGATCCATACACAGCATCTCCAGACTCAAATACCACACGACAGTGTGATTTGAGTCTGGCTTATTAGCCAGGCTATGTCTGGTAGGTGTGGGATCTCTCCATCCAGTGTGATGATGATGACCTGTCTGGTAGGTGTGGGATCTCTCCATCCAGTGTGTGATGATGACCTGTCTGGTAGGTGTGGGATCTCTCCATCCAGTGTGATGATGATGACCTGTCTGGTAGGTGTGGGATCTCTCCATCCAGTGTGATGATGATGACCTGTCTGGTAGGTGTGGGATCTCTCCATCCAGTGTGTGATGATGACCTGTCTGGTAGGTGTGGGATCTCTCCATCCAGTGTGATGATGATGACCTGTCTGGTAGGTGTGGGATCTCTCCATCCAGTGTGATGATGATGACCTGTCTGGTAGGTGTGGGATCTCTCCATCCAGTGTGATGATGATGACCTGTCTGGTAGGTGTGGGATCTCTCCATCCAGTGTGATGATGATGACCTGTCTGGTAGGTGTGGGATCTCTCCATCCAGTGTGATGATGATGACGACCTGTCTGGTAGGTGTGGGATCTCTCCATCCAGTGTGATGATGACCTGTCTGGTAGGTGTGGGATCTCTCCATCCAGTGTGATGATGATGACCTGTCTGGTAGGTGTGGGATCTCTCCATCCAGTGTGTGATGATGACCTGTCTGGTAGGTGTGGGATCTCTCCATCCAGTGTGATGATGATGACCTGTCTGGTAGGTGTGGGATCTCTCCATCCAGTGTGATGATGATGACCTGTCTGGTAGGTGTGGGATCTCTCCATCCAGTGTGATGATGATGACCTGTCTGGTAGGTGTGGGATCTCTCCATCCAGTGTGTGATGATGATGACGACCTGTCTGGTAGGTGTGGGATCTCTCTATCCAGATGAGCTCTCAGCACAGTGTCTTTCAGCCATCAACCTTGAGAGAACTGGGAGGAGCCTGGACATTGGAGCACAACAGACCGAGGAAGAAAAAAAAGTATGGTTAAGTGCAGTGTTGTTTTCATCGACTAAAAACTAAGACGAAAAACTTCCGTAGACTAGCTTTTTCCACTGACGCAAACTAAACGGAAACTAAATAAAAACTAAAGCTATGATGACTAAGACTAAATATACTGACAATTGTCAAATAAAAACTAGACAATTAGTTGCATGCTGAAAATAGCAGATCTAAAAGCTCACAACGCATCACGCTGCGACGCTTTGTGAGCTTGTACATCTGTAATTTTCAGCAAGTGTAAAAAACAGCATCAAGGCCCACCAAAATACTTAAAAAAAATATATTGTAGTAGACTAAAACTAGACTAACACCAAAACATTCCACTAAAACTAAAATTTGCTGCCAAAAACACTGCAGCATAGTAGAGTATGACAAAAATAAATCTCATCAGTACTGCTAGACTCCCAAGTGCAGAATTCCAAGGCACAGGGGGCTCCATTGTCGTCCATGCTAAACCCCTTAGCCTTATTTTACCATTTTGAAAAACAAAATAGACAATAGCCAGCTAGTTGAACTATTCAAAACTTATTTTGAATGACATGAGTTTAAATAATAGTCCTTACATTCAACGCCATCTTTGATGGTTTCTTTTGGGTTCAGGAGGTTCCATTTCATGCCCAAAGCTTCCTAGGTGGGGATACCAGCATGGTTGTGTTGTTGTGGCTGGCATCTCCAGCTAGATGTCTGGACTTGAGTGCTTTGATTTTGTGATGATTTCTGTTACACGCTCGTTAAAAAAAAAGGGGAAAAAAAGGGACAGTTGTTAACGTCTTGCCCAACCCTCAATATGGAGGGCTATGAATTGTTGGATTGTCCTTAGTCTGCATTCCTACCCTTGTGAGCCGTCTGGCATGGTTGGACCATGCCATTTTAGCCCTCTGGGTCACAGGAATAACACAAGCTCCTCCACCGCGGCAAGGTGACAATCCATGAGAGGAGACCCAATTTAGTCGTTGCAAATTCCCCAATTGTCCCCAAGTATCCTAGAGTCCCTGTTGCTGCCACCTCCACTCACATGGAGGTATAAACTACTACATGCATCAAGGTTATTATAGGTAAATGAAATGAGCAAAAGAACAAAACTAGAACATTTTCATCTCTCAGCCCTGACAAATACAAATACACCATGACTATTAAAAAATAAAATTAAAAACTAGCAAGCCAACATTAAAAACGAATTAAAACTAAACTGAGTCATCAACAAGGCAGCGTTATCCAGTCAGCATATTTTTTTTTAAAACTAGCAAGCCAACTTTAAAAACACATTAAAACTAAACAGAGTCATCAACAAGGCAGCGTTATCCAGTCAGCATAAAAAAATGAAAAACTAGCAAGCCAACATTAAAAACGAATTAAAACTAAACTGAGTCATCAACAAGGCAGCGTTATCCAGTCAGCATAAAAATAAATGAACTAGCAAGCCAACTTTAAAAACGAATTAAAACTAAACAGTAATCAACAAGGCAGCGTTATAAAAAATAAATAAAACTAGCAAACCCACTTTAAAAACTAATTACAACTAAACTGAAAAGTAAATACAAACCAAGTAAGTAAGTAAAACTAAACTGAGTCATCAACAAGGCAGCGTTATCCAGTCAGCATTAATACAAAAATAAAAAGATCTAGCAAACCCACTTTAAAAACTAACTAAACTGAAAAGAAGTCAAAAGTAAATACAAACCAATTAAGTATTCAGAACTATAATAACCTTGATATGCATCAGTGCAGCAAAAAGGACATGATCACTTGATCCTCACCAGCTTCCCACCCGCAAACACGGCCAATTGTGTCTGTTGGAGCGTCCAGCCAAGCTGAATGCACCACTGCTGCTACTGGGTATTGACCCCAGGCATCTGCGGTGGTGGGGAAGCGTTTTGCCTCACCACACCCAGACGCCCCATTATGTTGTGTCTGCGTGATATACCGTATATGAATACTGTATACACACAAACACACAATATAGATATACAGTATAGACATAAGAACATCGATTTATGTATATATTTTTTTTTTAGTTTTTACATTGTACCATTACATAATCTTTTACTACCATTCTAATGACAATTTGATGTTAAACTCTATAAAGTAACAGAAGAAAGTAATGTTTATAACCTGCTTACCTCAGGTTATTTAAAACAAACACAGTACAGCCTATGCCTACAGTAGTCGTGCCCCACCAGGAGCAGTCAGGAGCGAGGCTCGACTGACAAACATCGACTGGGGGGGACCTCCACCTCCAGTTAGGCGAAACTCCTGTGTGGTACAGACAGACGGCCAGTATATTTCTTCCGTTGTTTGCATTAGTCGCCCCCCTTTCTGGAAGCACATCCACCAGGAGCGGTCAGGAGTGAGGCTCGACTGACAAACATCGACTGGGGGGACCTCCACCTCGGGGGAAACTCCTGTGTGGTACAGACAGACAGAATATTTTTTTAGTTGTTTGCATTAGTCGTCCCCCTTTCTGGAAGCGCGTCCACGCGCACCAGGAGCAGTCAGGAGCAAGGCTCGACTGACCAACATCGACTGGGGGGACCTCCACCTCCAGTTCGGGGAAACTCCTGTGTGGTACAGACAGACGGACAGTATATATTTTTTGTTGTTTGCATTAGTCGCCCCCCTTTCTGGAAGCACATCCACACGCACCAGGAGCAGTCAGGAGTGAGGCTCGACTGACAAACATCGACTGGGGGGGACCTCCACCTCCACCTTGGGGAAACTCCTGTGTGGTACAGACAGACAGTATATATTTTCCTTGTTTGCATTAGTTGCCCCCCTTTCTGGAAGCGTGTCCACACGCACCAGGAGCGATCAGGAGCAAGGCTCGACTGACCAACATCGACTGGGGGGACCTCCACCTCCAGTTCGGGGATACTCCTGTGTGGTACAGACAGTATATATTTTTTCGTTGTAGTTTGCATTAGTCACCCCCTTTCTGGAAGCTCGTCCAGGAGCGATCAGGAGCAAGGCTCGACTGACCAACATCGACTGAGTTTAAAACCATATTAAGTAACAGACAAAAGTAAATTCTTACCTCAGGTTATTTCAAACAAACCTTTCTGGAAGTGCATCCGCACGCACCAGGAGCGATCAGGAGTGAGGCTCGACTGACCGACTTCGACTGGGGGGACCTCCGCCTCCAGTCGGGGGAAACACCTGCGTGGTCCACGATAGACAGACGTACAAGTGTCTGTATTTAGGTTCTTACTTACCTGTTTAAGCCATTTAGGCCTGACGTCTTCAAAATCCTGAAGGTTCTCTGAACAACCATATGTTTCTGTATCAGTGGTGCTCAATATTTCATGTCAAGGACCCCAGAAATTATATGTAATATGCCTCCGCCCCCATCTGAAAATATGTTGTTCCAGGGACCTCCACAGAGTCCACAGAAGCAAAGATTTGAGCTAAAATGTTCACTCTGTAATAATATATATTCAAAGATTTATTTTACAATAGCTAAAGTATAAGAAAAGGGGTTCCCGCCCAAAATGGGTTAAGCTAACTTAAACCAACTTAAATTTAGCAGCATTGGGCCCCAGATGCGAGGTGTGCAGGCCCACCGGTGTGTGGACAAGCCCTGGTTGTCCGCCAACCCAATCCTATCATGACACGCTGACCTCAGACCCTACATGCCCGCAGGACATCAATGAGGAAGACTCCAGCAAGCCTCAACTCAACTAGCCAGCCAGGGTCCTCCTCTTAGAAGATGGGACTCAGCAGCTCCCCACTGTCCAGATTCAGCTCCCCAGGGAAGAGAGAATCGAGGCAGAACATCGGGTTGAAGTTCACCATCTGATCCTCCTCTGTGGGGACGGAGCTATGTGGCTCCCCGCTGTCCTGGCTCCACTCCTCGCTCTCGACTGAATCGAGGACGGCGTCCCAGTCAAAGTCAGGCACCATCAGGTCATCCAGTGTGGGGATAGTGCACTGACTCTGTGGGAGCCAATCCAAGGCACAGCTAGGAGGAGAAGGAGGCACAGGCACAGCAGAGCTATCCACATTGCAGAGCTCCATAAGCTGGTACTGGACAGGAGGGTGTGTGGGGCTCAGTCCAGACAGTGGCTCCCCGCTGTCTGCACTGGGCTCCTTGCTCGAGGCCCACTTCAAGAGGGCACCCAAGTCAAAGTGCTCCTTGACCGACTCCAGCTCTTTCTGTTCATCTCCACGAAGCAGCTGGGAGCTGGAGCAAGTCGAGCGACAAGTGACCTTGGCCGGGCTAGTTGGAGAGGCTTGTGGCCGCTTCCTCTTGCGCCCACTGACTGCCTGGCTCAGCACTGTCGGCAGATTCTGTTCCGCGCAAGTTACTTCATCAGAGTGCCCGGGGAGCTGCTGCGAGACGGACCGGAGGTCGATCTGGACTTTGTCGACATCGCAGCGGAAGTGGTCGACATGCTGCGGGTCAACCGTCCAGAAGCCCCCCTTTCCCGACTCGCCTTTCTCCTTCTGGAGCTTGATGAAGCCCTTGTTCACGGACAGAGTGTGCCGGATGGTGTCGTTCCAGGTTGTGCTAGCGGTGCAGCGGTAGTAGGAGAAATTCACTCTGAACCACTCGTAAATAGCGGACAGTGTGAGCTTTCCCCTCTCGCTGCCCTGTATGGCCATGAAGAGCAGCATGGAACAGGACTGGGTCGGCTTCTCACCGGCGTCCACCCCACCGGGGCAGTGGCCGTGCGTCACCACGACTGGTGTGGGCAGGGTCGGGGGAATGCCCACGGACGCCATGTCCCCTGCCAGAGGGGACAAAGCCACCGGGACGGAGGGGGGAGGTGGTGGTTGGTGACGGTGGCAGGACAGAGGAGGTTCCTGGCCAGGGCCTCCGCCTGGCTGGGGGCCTCCGCTGTTGGCACCGACAACATAGTCCTGGAGCCACTGCAGGCTCGTCAGACTGTCGTCCACCTCGGACAGGTGCCACAGGGTGGTACACTGCAGAGGTAGCATGGCTGTCCTCTGAAAAAAACAAGTGTGTGTGTGTGTGTGTTGGCCTACTGGTGTCTGCTAGGTCCTCCTTATCCCTTTACCTGAAAGAAAGAAGAAAGAAAGGTCAGTAAAAAGTAAACACGCATAGCTGTAAGAAGATGACAACACAATGCTCTATTCCAATTGTTTAAAAACTAGTTGCTAGTTACTTTTCAAATGTAGACAAAACACTACAAAATTTTAAAAATTTATGCCTATAGTAATACTTTACAAGTAAAATGCCTGTATACCAAATGTTACTTGAGTAAAAGTACAAGCAACAAAATATACTAAAAAAGTAAACGTAAAAATAGCAGATCTGCAAGCTCACAGCAATTTTTGAATAACCAAAATAAGTATAGCTACTTCTTCCACCACTGAAAGCTGTATTGTGTAAATGTGGTGGACTAAACAACACCACCAGGTTTGACTCTGCTAATAAACATTGGTTTACAACATCGACGTTAATATATATGAAGTCCACACTATATCAATGGTCGCATATTATTTTCGGTGGGTCACTAATGTCATCATAACGTGATGCAACATGGCGGCCGCCGGCCGGTGCACCTGACTCACAGCCCCCTTAAACCCCCGGCCCGCAGTACCACCGTGCCGCTTGGCATAAAAGATATCTACAAAACTAACAAGTAACAGTTATTGTTAGCTTGATTTCGTACGACAATATGCGGCAAACGTTCTATTTAAAGCTTAACTACCGTCTGCATCCTGGCAGTGGTTAACCGTTAACGTTGGATACAGAATGCAATGACCGCCCGTTAACGTGTTTTAAAATAAACAAAACTCACCCCCAAATCAAAGACAGAAAAAAACAGTTCTACAAAGCTTAGCTTAGATCTGGTCTATTTGACGAGCGACAGGACACCGGATAACTTGAGGGATTTTAACGATAACGACAAGTTGTCATATGAAAACAACTCTAGATGCTAGTAGCTACAAAACGATTGCAATTTTAAATTATCCACAACTGCTGTAGACAGACAAGACCAGACAGGTGTACATTAACTCTGCAAACATCCGTTAAGAGCGTTTTCAAACATAAAACAACACATACCTCTGTTGGTTATCCTGGAGACGATGGTGGAATTCAAAAAACGGTGTTTAGTAAATGTATAAAATAACAGAAATGACAAGTTGAAACAATAAGTTGTGAAACAATAACAACGGTGGATGACAAACTACAATGAAAGCAGGCAGTAAATCGTGTGAAACGGTTTCTCTGGCGGAGCTCTGAAAATGCACGTCTTATCCCAAAGAGAGTTTGAAGCGCACTGAAGCAAGTTAGTTTGAACACCTGCGTAAGGATGCTCGAGTAGCCAGCCCGTTCCCTATTGGTCCGCTGCTAGCCTGCTAGCTGCCTTCCTATTGGCCCGCTGCTAGCTGCTAGTAGCCGGGCGCCGTTCCTATTGGTCCGCTCAGCTTTGATGCCGCTGAGGCATTTTTCAAAATCAACAGTAGAGGGCACCAAACGCGTACGATTTGCCTACATGGCTCTGAGGAGCGTAAAAAAAATGTCTCAGCCAATCACAATTCGAGGCCGGTAGCTGATGATCCACCTGCCAACTTTTTCAAAAGATAGTATATTTGTAGTTTTTTTACAGGATTTTTTTATTTTCTGAAAAGAGGACATGTTCAGCTGTCTGACAGAAAAACATAGGCCTATTTGTCCATCTTAATCATGCATTATTCAAAAATGTCCATGTAAATATCCATTGACACTGTAACAGCACAAATGTAACAGGGGGGACATGTTATGCTAAAGATGGCCATTACTCCTCATGTAATGAAGAATATGGTATCACATTGTGAACACAGAGTAATAAGATAAATAAGATAAGACTTTAATAATAATTATCACCCATATTTTCAGAATTATGATATGACCATATATGGATATTCAGATGATGTTGGTATGCCCGTAATGTAGTCGTGGAAGGCTACATGAAGACAGATGACAGAATACGTTAGCCAAAGAACGACGTGAGGAGAGAGAGAGGAGTCTGGGTAAGAGAGACCATCTTTAATGAATCAATCCTGAACACAAACAGCAGGAAAACAAAGTCAGAGAATATCCTTGTACGAACATGTTCTTGGGAGAAATAAAATCTTAACAATATCATTTCAGGCATTTAGCCAACATTCTTATTGATATATTGATTGATTGAAAAATGTATTTTGTACAGTTAGCAGAATGGGTACAGTTCAAGGAAAGTACACGTCAATACAAAAACTGCTAAGAGTATAAAACCGGAAATAGCACTAAGACTTGTTTACATAAGGGTCCTCCATTTTCAATTCATCAGAACAAGACATACAAATAAACTTCTATTCAAAATATTATATAAAATTTAAATAAAAAATAAACTATCAAATACACCAGTGTTTCCCGTATATGCCAGGGGAAACATTGTGTGGCCACCACACAATCATGACCAGCCACCACAGTATGATTATTATTGTATATTGTAGTAGGCGGCCGCGAATAGGCCAAAATAATCGCAGAAGACTGCAAAAATTCCCACAAACATTTCACGTGTGCGTGTGCTGTGCACGGGTCTGGCGCATGGACGAGCGTGCATATACGTGAAAGCTCCCTCCACACTATCAGCTTCTGGCTAGAGAAAACACTGTAGCAAAGCAAAGTTCTTTGTTTACCCAGGGTGAATGGACTAAGCTCGAGATGCTTGTTTACAGTCAGACCCTGCTCATAGAACATTTCATGGTAAGGGTTCAATGCCTTGCTCAAGGGCACTTCAGCGGTGGTAATTTTAACGTGCCGGTCCGGGGATTCGAACTGGCGACCTTCCGATAACAAGACCACTCCGCAAACCGTTCGGCCACCGCTGCCCCAAATAAGAATGCCTGGTGGCTGTGATTGGTTGGCTGATTTCCACGTGTGACATATGACGTAAATTCAATGTCAATGGCGTTTAATGTTTGATGTTTATTGACGTTAATTTACGTCATATTTAGCGGAATTCATTTCCCCTTTCAATGGCAAATCTTGAGACGTGTGGGGACAAAAGCTGTTTATAGAAAAACAAAAAGAAAAGCTTAAAAAATACATATCTTGAAAGTGTGATAAGTACTGATTTAGAAGGCTCAGGTCGTAATGGGTTAATGTATACCTCTAACCCCCAATATTATAACTATTGCCACTGTCATCATCAATATCAGGTTATTAATGTTAACATTATTACCAGTACTGATGTTCAAGAAAATGAAGTATTTTTGATCAACATTTATGCAGCATTTATGATAATCATCATCATCATCACCACCATGTCTAACTACATTGTCCAGAGTTAGACAGATCTAGGTAAGATCTTCAGAGGACTAGCAGGAGCAGTGAAAATGACTGGAAAGAGTGTGTCAGTGAACCTGTGTGTGAAGGTGTGTATGTGTGTGTTAGTATCAGGATCACAGAATGACAGCTTTCCTTCATTCCAGTCCAGCTGGACTCTGATCCTCTGGAGGGTCTGCTTCACTGAAAGATCAGTGAAGCAGACTCTGAGGTGACTGCTGTGTATTTACCGTCACGTAACCCTATTCTCCAGCGTTGACCCGCTGTGTCTCTCTTCCTCTGAAAGGACTCTGCTAACACACCTACTATCCAGTCTGTATTGTCTGCAACCTCAACATCCCAGCTGTGAGTCCCTGAGTTAAAGCCCTCAGAACCAAGGACGAAACCATAGTAGTCAAACCTCTCTGGATTGTCAGGAAGCTTCTGTTCCCCTCCACATCTCACGCTGGTCAGATCATAAGACAGGGCGTATTGTGGATAGGCAGTGTTGGGGTCCAGAACGACAGGAGTGTAGGAGACAATGTCCTTCATCTTGTCCCAGACTCTGAAGGCCAGGTTGCCCAGGTGTTTGGCCACGTCTATCAGTGCTCCTGAGACCGGCTGTGGGTCCTGCAGTGTGAGCTGGACTCTCTCCATTGTGGTCTTGTAGTTCTGCAGGAATGAGATGTGTTCAGCTCTCAGCTCCTCCTCTATGGCTCTGATTGTGTGTGAAACGGTTGATATGTCTCTGTTCAGACCCGCAATCTTCTCCTTCATCATCTGACTCTTCTGCTGCTCTTCTTCCCTCAGTTTGGTGATCCTGGCCTCCTCTTCATCATGTAGAAACTGATGAAGCTTCTTAAACTGTGCCTTCATCTGCTTCTCTGTGTGTCGAGTCTGGAACGTAATGTGTCCTGCTGTTTGGTCATAGTTCTTTTTAGTTTTAATAAAGACCTCCAGTTTGTCCTGTAAAGGCTTCAGTGATTTCTGGACTTCCTCCTTGTGATCCAGAGCAGCTTCATCGACGGGCCTGATTCTGTGGCCGGTGTGTTTTTTAGAAATTTGACACACAAGACACACTGGCTGTTGACATTCCAGACAGAACAGTTTGAGTTTCTCAGCATGCAGACTGCAGAGATCCTCAGACCCTGATGAAGCTCTCTGATGTCTCTCCTGTGTGAAGGCCTCACACAGGTTCTTCAGAGCCAGGTTACGAGGCAGACGATCTGTCGAAGATATTTCCTTACAAACTGGACACTCCTTTATTCTCTTCTCTCGCCACCAGTCCTGTAGACAGGCTTTACAGAAGCTGTGGCTACAGGACAGGAGAACAGGATCTTTAAAGATGTCACAGCACACAGGACAGGAATAGTCCTCTTCCGAGAGAGACGACTTGGAGTTGGAAGCCATTTTAACAAACACTCACGCAGTCAACACAGAACTCTGCCAGTCAGTCGTGGTAACACTTCCTCTTCCAGAATGTTCCCTGAAGTTTACTTTCACTTTGAGTCCTGTTTCTTGTTAAAGTCCATTCAGTTGACAGACAGAGTCAGCAGCAGGTTCCAGTGGTCTGGGTCAGTATTAACTCCTGTAGCTTTTGGAAAGACAGTCAGTCCTTCCTCACTGGACGACGTTGTGTGTTTGATCTGAATGTGAATCTGATTGTCTGTCTCACTATGAGTCAGGCAAGAGGCGGAGCTGCCTTTGACAGAACTGTTGTAAAGTACGCACGCGCGCACACACACACACACACACACACACACACACACACACACACACACACACACACACACACACACACACACACACACACACACACACACACACACACACACACACACACACACACACACATCCACCCTGAATCTAATACACATACTCCACACATTGAATTGTTTGAATGAGAAAGGACAGTCTTTTTATATTTATCATATTTAGTATAGACAATAAAGGTAGCAGAATGAAAAGGTTATGTTCTTATTGTGTCAGAGTGAACTTTGACTGTTCAAAGTGCTTTACAACATACCGTATGCCTCACATTAACCCTTTAACAGCACCACGACAGAGGCAGCCATGCACGTCACCTGCCTGCTCTTTAGCAGCAGTTAGGTGTTCAGTGGCAAGACTGTGTGTCTTCTGTCTGTCTGTGTGTCTTCTGTCCGACCATGTGTCTTCTGTCTGTCTGTGTGTCTTCTGTCTGTCTGTGTGTCTTCTGTTTGACCATGTGTCTTCTGTCTGTCTGGGTCTTCTGTCTGTCTGTGTGTCTTCTGTCCGACCATGTCTTCTGTCTGTCTGTGTGCAGCTACCTGCGTGAAAGTTTGCAAGCACACTCACAGTACGCCAAGGAAGAACCTCTCTACTGCAAATACTTTACTACACCGTGGCACTAATTATAGACCGTTTTGGTAATTAGGAACCAAAATGGACACATACAGGTCTGTAACTCCGTTTATACACTAAAAGTGTATTTTAACACTAAGGATTTTACAGTCTAGATTGGGGTGCCAGAGATTTCCAAACAATAGTATCAAATGAGAATCCGTTACCTAATGCACATCAAACAAACAAAGTCAGATAGATTCACTCATCTAGTGTAACGTATTACCAGAGTACCGCGCGCGTCTATTTTAAAGTGCATATAAGTTGGAGTCTGTATAGTTCCATAACTCACATTACAGTAGATGTATTTAGCGAAACTGCAGCTCATCAATAACTTAAGCTTCCGTTCCTACTGTATAGAAACTTCATCATCAGAGGGTCAGAGAGCTACGCTAAGGCTTAGAAAACAGAATATAGACTGCAGGTCATATTCATACATATTTAAGTGATAATAATAACAACAGTACACAAAAGGAAGAAATGCTATAATGTGAGATATTGTCTCCAGTGTGCTGGTGCCAAATATCACGGTGTAACACAACCTCTGTGTGTTGCAATTATATCACCAGATATTCATTATCAATATTTAAGATGACAATACAATGATGACACAAGCTTATTATGAATATTTGTTCCACAATAAAAACAATCCTTTCCCTTTAGAATAACGTCCAGGGCCTGCATGGCTTGCAAGTGGAACAAACGGTTGATTCGTTTGTTGATTGATTACAGGTACAGTCCTGTAACTTTGCACACACACTCCCTGGATGCCAACGATGAACCTCTGCCCCAAATGTTCTTGAACGGCCTGTTATAGCGCCACCAACAGGTGGATTTTTGCAAAACACATTTTTGGAACAAAATGCCTCAAATCATCCAATTGCCATCCATGGCAAGAAGAAATGGCACCCTTTTCACATTAGCCTATTATAGCGCCACCAGGAGGCCACAACCTGACCTGCCCTGGTGGAGACCTGTGCCCCGAGGGGCACTTTTTCTAGTTCTCTTATAAACTAGTCAACTAGTACCAACAAGGTCGACACTAGTGGATTTACTAGTCGACAAGTTGAATAGTCGACTAGTTGCTTAAAGCTCTACTGTGTGTCTATTTAAAAGTGCAGGTAAGTTGAAGTCTGCAGTTTCATAACTCACATTACAGTAGATGTGTTCAACTAAACTGCAGCTCATCAATAAGCTTCAGTTCCTACTGTATAGATCATCATCAGAGGGTTATCCTTTAACTAATACATTTTCATGTCATAAGAACTCTGATAACGTCCATACTCACTGAGAAATGTCTCCCTTCTCCTCCAGGCTAGCGTGTTGGTTCTTGGTTGACTAGCCACAGCCCACATGTAGTTTTTATGTCTATTTATTTATCTGGACTTCATTTTGTTGATGAATTTAAAACACACGACACAATGTAAAGGACGTTTTGTGTTACGCTTTTAGCCTTAGATGTCTGACTGTACCTTGTGCTGTTTTTCAATTTGTCTAATAAAAGTATTCAATCAAACTGGATTCAAATATTCACAGAAAATAATTACATTCGAGTATCGGGGATTTTAATAGTAATTGATTGAAAGATGTATTAAGGTAACAGTATGCAGAATAGGTAC
This sequence comes from Electrona antarctica, assembly GCF_951216825.1. Lineage (NCBI taxonomy): Eukaryota > Metazoa > Chordata > Actinopteri > Myctophiformes > Myctophidae > Electrona > Electrona antarctica. Next base: position 27,020,314 of record NC_136803.1, read on the forward strand.
ACCAGTTAAATTGCAGATGGTGTATAGTTCCACTTTGTCTGCTCATTTATTTTTCCATCACTTCCAATTTCACTAGTTTATCCCTGTATCATTGTAAGTTATTTCTTCCGATTAGATGAAATTCATATCCTGACCTGAAAATGTTCTGTTTGTGTTTACTTACTGGAGACAAGGATACCCCATTACTTTAAAAAAAAAAAACACTATAGCAATGATTATTATTATAGAGCAATTTAACACCAATTTTAACCTTTAATATACAAACATATAATTTAAAAATAAAGTCTGGACAGCAGGAATATTGTCAGTACTTAACTCATAAAACAAAGTGGGGAAAAAGCAGCACTCCAAAAAAAAACATGCAAGACTGACTCAGATGCAATTTCTCATTTTATTGAGAACGCCAAGAAATGTATGACATGTGTATGACATGTAGGCTATGTATGACAATACATAGCCTAGGAAGCCTTCTTTCCATCCTACCATTTCATATTTGTTAAATGAATACACCCCTCTAGATTAAACATTAGATGCATTACAACATTAATAGACAGCAGGTTTTTTTTTTAAAGTCTGGCTGGTACATGGATTATTTTGCATATATACCTACACAGGTTAGTAGTAAACGTCATTACTTTACAGAAGTTGAACTGATATGAGTCCATCACCCCTCCTTTAGACATATTATTTTTATAATAATTTGTTATTCTCGTTTCCAATGGAGTCTTTTCCCCAACCTCAGCACACTGCTCAGTAAATTAACTGTTTTCATTTTTTGTCTGTTGGGCAGCTCAAAGGGGGAAAAAAAAATTCAAACGAAAGTTCACTGGACATTTAATGTTTAACAATTGAGATGTTAGAATGTTTCCACTGTGAATAAATACATTATAAAACATTTTTTTTTAAAAAAACAATATCCTGGCAAATTATCTCCTAAGAGTACTTGGGAGATAATTCCATAAAGTTGCACAATGTATGGAGTACTTATGATTAGGAGGGCCTTCAGATTATTACATAACTTTAAAAGATTGAGCCTATTGCCCATTGAACCAAAAAAAAAAGAATGAAGTAAAGTCCTTTCTTTAACCAATTCTGGGCGGGAACCCCTTTTGGTGTTAACCATTATTTTAAACTTTATCTATTGAAAAATAGCAGATCTACAAGCTCATAGAGCGGCACTGAGTGCCGCACTTACGAGCTTGTAGGTCTGCTATTTTTTAATAGAAAATCGCGAAAATGGTGCAAATCTTTGAATATATATTATTTCAGAGCGAACGTTTTTAACTCAGATATTTGCTTCTGGGAGGTCCCTGGAACAACATATTTTCAGATGGGGACGGCAGCCAAATACATATAATTTTGGGGGTCCTTGACGTGAAAATGTTTGAGAATTTACTGACAAACTGTCAGGATTTAGAAGACATTTGTAGAATCTTCCCCTAAATGGGTTAATATTAAGAGTCACACAGAAAGTTTATGTAAGATGAATGAATGAATGCAGGACGACATGTCTCTCACAGACAAGCAAAAAACACCCGAACTCATACATAAATAATAAACATTACTGTACCCTGGGTTTAACACAATACAAATTAGGACTCACAAATGCAAAACACACATTTTCCTGACTGACACTATAGAACGATTATCATGAAAACGGCCATAAATCACGGCACATTGTATGAGACGAAGCCTAATTTTGCAGTTGTTGCATGTGATGATGACCTCCGTCTACTAGTAGGACTCTACAGAAGATACCCAGTGTGTAGTCACCAAGTCAGTGTGTGATGATGACCTCCGTCTACTAGTAGGACTCTACAGAAGATACCCAGTGTGTAGTCACCAAGTCAGTGTGTGATGATGACCTCCGTCTACTAGTAGGACTCTACAGAAGATACCCAGTGTGTAGTCACCAAGTCAGTGTGTGATGATGACCTCCGTCTACTAGTAGGACTCTACAGAAGATACCCAGTGTGTAGTCACCAAGTCAGTGTGTGATGACCTCCGTCTACTAGTAGGACTCTACAGAAGATACCCAGTGTGTAGTCACCAAGTCAGTGTGTGTGATGATGACCTCCGTCTACTAGTAGGACTCTACAGAATATACCCGACTGTGGGGCGACTGTGGCTCAAGAGGTAGAGCAGGTTGTCCAATGATCCATGGGTCGGCGGTTCGAATCCCGGCTCCTCCTGGCTACATGTCGAAGTGTCCTTGGGCAAGACACTGAACCCCAAATTGCTCCCGATGTGCTGGTTGGTACCTTGCATGGCTTCCGCCGCAATCGGTGTATGAATGTGTGTGTGAATGTAATGCACAATCTATGTAAAGCGCCTTGGATAAAGGCGCTATATAAATGCACCATTTACCATTTATTTACCATTTACCCAGTGTGTAGTCACCAAGTCAGTGTGTGATGATGACTGTCTGGTAGGTGTGGGATCTCTCCATCAAGATGATGATGACCTGTCTGGTAGGTGTGGGATCTCTCCATCCAGATGATGACGACCTGTCTGGTAGGTGTGGGATCTCTCCATCCAGATGATGATGATGACCTCTCTGGTAGGTGTGGGATCTCTCCATCCAGATGATGATGACCTGTCTGGTAGGTGTGGGATCTCTCCATCCAGATGATGATGACCTGTCTGGTAGGTGTGGGATCTCTCCATCCAGATGATGACGACCTGTCTGGTAGGTGTGGGATCTCTCCATCCAGATGATGACCTCTCTGGTAGGTGTGGGATCTCTCCATCCAGATGATGATTACCTGTCTGGTAGGTGTGGGATCTCTCCATCCAGATGATGATTACCTGTCTGGTAGGTGTGGGATCTCTCCATCCAGATGATGATGACCTGTCTGGTAGGTGTGGGATCTCTCCATCCAGATGATGATGACCTGTCTGGTAGGTGTGGGATCTCTCCATCCAGATGATGACCTCTCTGGTAGGTGTGGGATCTCTCCATCCAGATGATGACCTGTCTGGTAGGTGTGGGATCTCTCCATCCAGATGATGATGATGAACTGTCTGGTAGGTGTGGGATCTCTCCATCCAGATGATGACCTGTCTGGTAGGTGTGGGATCTCTCCATCCAGATGATGATGACCCGTCTGGTAGGTGTGGGATCTCTCCATCCAGATGAGCTCTAAGCACAGTGTCTTTCAGTCATCAACCTTGAGAGAACTGAGAGGAGCCTGGACATTGGAGCACAACAGACAGAGGAAGAAAAAAGTATGGTTAAGTGCAGTGTTGTTTTCATCGACTAAAACGAAAGATGTTCGCCGACTAGCTTTTTCCACTGACGAAAACTAAACGGAAACTAAATAAAAACTAAGCTATGATGACTAAGACTAAATATACTGACAATTGTCAAATAAAAACTAGACAATTAGTTGCATGCTGAAAATAGCAGATCTAAAAGCTCACAACGCATCACGCTGCGACGCTTTGTGAGCTTGTACATCTGTAATTTTCAGTGTGAAAACGGCATCAAGGCCCACCGAAATACTTTAAATATATATTTTAGTAGACTAAAACTAGACTAACACCAAAACATTCCAGGTGACTAAAATGTGACTAAAACTAAATGAAAACTATTCAAGAGACTGACTAAAACTAAAATTTGCTGCCGAAAACACTGCAGCATAGTAGAGTGTATGACAAAAATAAATCTCATCAGTACTGCTAGACTCCCAAGTGCAGAATTCCAAGGCATAGGGGGCTCTATTTTCAGCCATGCTAAACCCCTTATCCCTAAACTACTTTGAAAAACACATTTGAATAGTTAAAATAGCCAATAGCGGCTAGTTGAACTATTGAAAACCTATTTTGAATGACATTAGTTTAAATAATAGTCCTTACATTCAACTTTGATGGTTTCTTTTGGGTCCAGGAGGTTCCATTTCATGCTCAAGGATTCCTCCTAGGTGGGGATACCAGCATGGTTGTGTTGTTGTGGCTGGCATCTCCTTGGATGTCTGGACTTGAGTGCTTTGATTTTGTGATGATTTCTGCAACACGCTTGTTTAAAAAAACAAAACAGTTAACGTCTTGCCCAACCCTCAATATGGAGGGCTATGAATTGTTGGATTGTCCTTAGTCTGTATTCCTACCCTTGTGAGCCGTCTGGCATTGTTGCACCATGCCAGTTTAGCCCTATGGGTCACAAGAATAACACAAGCTCCTCCACCGCGGCAAGGTGACAATCCATGGGAGGAGACCCAATTTAGTCGTTGCAAATTCCCAATTATCCCCAAGTATCCTAGAGTCCCTGTTGCTGTCACCTCCACTCACATGTGGAGGTATAAACTACTACATGCATCAAGGTTATTATAGAAATGAAGAACAAAACTAGAACCTTTTCATCTCTCAGCCCTGACAAATACACCATAAACAGATTACAATAAAAAAAACGAAAACTAATGTAGCACCGGCCGAGAGGCGATCCCAGGATTTCTGGGGTCGTAGGTATGTATGTTATCAGTCGGGTAAAGAGCCAGGCTCGCTAGCGAGCGGCAATGTAACGGCCTATATCTACAGTCTTACCCTGAGCATCTCCCCCTCAGTAAGGACTAGCAAAGGCAGCTACCGGTAGTCAGTCGGCATAAAATAAAGATACTAGCAAAAAAAACAACGAATTAAAACTAAACTGAGTCATCAACAAGGCAGCGTTATCCAGTCAGCATTAAAAAAATTAAAAACTAGCAAGTAAACTTTAAAAACGAATTAAAACTAAACAGAGTCATCAACAAGGCAGCGTTATCCAGTCAGCATAAAAATAATTAAAAACTAGCAAGCCAACTTTAAAAACAAATTAAAACTAAACAGTCATCAACAAGGCAGCGTTATCCAGTCAGCATAAAATTAAAAACTAGTAAGCAAACTTTAAAAACGAATTAAAACTAAACCAAGTCATCAACAAGGCAGCGTCATCCAGTCAGCATTAAAACATTTAAAACTAGCAAGTCAACTTTAAAAACGAATTAAAACTAAACAGTCATCAACAAGGCAGAGTTATCCAGTCAGCATTAAAAGAAATCTAGCAACCCACTTTAAAGACTAATTACAACTAAACTGAAAAGTCAAAAGTAAATACAGTATTCAGAACTATAATAACCTTGATATGCATCTGCAGTGCAGCAAAAAGGACATGATCACTTGATCCTCACCAGCTTCCCACCCGCAAACACGGCCAATTGTGTTTGTTGGAGCGTCCAGCCAAGCTGAATGCACCGCTGCTGCTACTGGGTATTGAACCCAGGCATCTGCGGTGGTGGGGAAGCGTTTTGCCTCACCACACCCAGACGCCCCATGATGTTGTGTCTGTGTGATATACCGTATATGAATACTGTATACACACAAACACACAATATAGATATACAGTATAGACATAACAACATTGATTTATGGTTTTTTTCTTTTTACATTGTACCATTACATAATCTTTTACTACCATTCTAATGACAATTTGATGTTAAACTCTATAAAGTAACAGAAGAAAGTAATGTTTATAACCTGCTTACCTCAGGTTATTTAAAACAAACACAGTACAGCCTATGCCTACAGTAGTCGTGCCCCACCAGGAGCAGTCAGGAGTGAGGCTCGACTGACAAACATCGACTGGGGGGGACCTCCACCTCCAGTTAGGCGAAACTCCTGTGTGGTACAGACAGACGGCCAGTATATTTCTTTCGTTGTTTGCATTAGTCGCCCCCCTTTCTGGAAGCACATCCACCAGGAGCGGTCAGGAGTGAGGCTCGACTGACAAACATCGACTGGGGGGACCTCCACCTCGGGGGAAACTCCTGTGTGGTACAGACAGACAGAATATTTTTTTCGTTGTTTGCATTAGTCGTCCCCCTTTCTGGAAGCGCGTCCACGCGCACCAGGAGCAGTCAGGAGCAAGGCTCGACTGACCAACATCGACTGGGGGGACCTCCACCTTCAGTTCGGGGAAACTCCTGTGTGGTACAGACAGACGGACAGTATATATTTTTTGTTGTTTGCATTAGTCGCCCCCCTTTCTGGAAGCACATCCACACGCACCAGGAGCAGTCAGGAGTGAGGCTCGACTGACAAACATCAACTGGGGGGACCTCCACCTCCACCTTGGGGAAACTCCTGTGTGGTACAGACAGACAGTATATATTTTCCTTGTTTGCATTAGTTGCCCCCCTTTCTGGAAGCGTGTCCACACGCTCCAGGAGCGATCAGGAGCAAGGCTCGACTGACCAACATCGACTGGGGGGACCTCCACCTCCAGTTCGGGGATACTCCTGTGTGGTACAGACAGACAGTATATATTTTTTCGTTGTAGTTTGCATTAGTCACCCCCTTTCTGGAAGCTCGTCCAGGAGCGATCAGGAGCAAGGCTCGACTGACCAACATCGACTGAGTTTAAAACCATATTAAGTAACAGACAAAAGTAAATTCTTACCTCAGGTTATTTCAAACAAACCTTTCTGGAAGTGCATCCGCACGCACCAGGAGCGATCAGGAGTGAGGCTCGACTGACCGACTTCGACTGGGGGACCTCCGCCTCCAGTCGGGGGAAACACCTGCGTGGTCCACGATAGACAGACGTACAAGTGTCTGTATTTAGGTTCTTACTTACCTGTTTAAGCCATTTAGGCCTGACGTCTTCAAAATCCTGAAGGTTCTCTGAAAAACCATGTGTTTCTGTATCAGTGGTGCTCAATATTTCATGTCAAGGACCCCAGAAATTATATGTAATATGCCTCCGCCCCCATCTGAAAATATGTTGTTCCAGGGACCTCCACAGAAGCAAAGATTTGAGCTAAAATGTTCACTCTGTAATAATATATATTCAAAGATTTATTTTACAATAGCTAAAGTATAACAAAAGGGGTTCCCGCCCAAAATGGGTTAAGCTAACTTAAACCAACTTAAATTTAGCAGCATTGGGCCCCAGATGCGAGGTGTGCAGGCCCACCGGTGTGTGGACAAGCCCTGGTTGTCCGCCAACCCAATCCTATCATGACACGCTGACCTCAGACCCTACATGCCCGCAGGACATCAATGAGGAAGACTCCAGCAAGCCTCAACTCAACTAGCCAGCCAGGGTCCTCCTCTTAGAAGATGGGACTCAGCAGCTCCCCACTGTCCAGATTCAGCTCCCCAGGGAAGAGAGAATCGAGGCAGAACATCGGGTTGAAGTTCACCATCTGATCCTCCTCTGTGGGGAAGGAGCTATGTGGCTCCCCGCTGTCCTGGCTCCACTCCTTGCTCTCGACTGAATCGAGGACGGCGTCCCAGTCAAAGTCAGGCACCATCAGGTCATCCAGTGTGGGGATGGTGCACTGACTCTGTGGGAGCCAATCCAAGGCACAGCTAGGAGGAGAAGGAGGCACAGGCACAGCAGAGCTATCCACATTGCAGAGCTCCATAAGCTGGTACTGGACAGGAGGGTGTGTGGGGCTCAGTCCAGACAGTGGCTCCCCGCTGTCTGCACTGGGCTCCTTGCTCGAGGCCCACTTCAAGAGGGCACCCAAGTCAAAGTGCTCCTTGACCGACTCCAGCTCTTTCTGTTCGTCTCCACGAAGCAGCTGGGAGCTGGAGCGAGTCGAGCGACAAGTGACCTTGGCCGGGCTAGTTGGAGAGGCTTGTGGCCGCTTCCTCTTGCGCCCACTGACCGCCTGGCTCAGCACTGTCGGCAGATTCTGTTCCGCGCAAGTTACTTCATCAAAGTGCCCGGGGAGCTGCTGCGAGACGGACCGGAGGTCGATCTGGACTTTGTCGACATCGCAGCGGAAGTGGTCGACATGCTGCGGGTCAACCGTCCAGAAGCGCCCCTTTCCCGACTCGCCTTTCTCCTTCGGGAGCTTGATGAAGCCCTTGTTCACGGACAGAGTGTGCCGGATGGTGTCGTTCCAGGTTGTGCTAGCGGTGCAGCGGTAGTAGGAGAAATTCACTCTGAACCACTCGTAAATAGCGGACAGTGTGAGCTTTCCCCTCTCGCTGCCCTGTATGGCCATGAAGAGCAGCGTGGAACAGGACTGGGTCGGCTTCTCACCAGCGTCCACCCCACCGGGGCAGTGGCCGTGCGTCACCACGACTGGTGTGGGCAGGGTCGGGGGAATGCCCACGGACGCCATGTCCCCTGCCAGAGGGGACAAAGCCACCGGGACGGAGGGGGGAGGTGGTGGTTGGTGACGGTGGCAGGACAGAGGAGGTTCCTGGCCAGAGCCTCCGCCTGGCTGGGGGCCTCCGCTGTTGGCACCGACAACATAGTCCTGGAGCCACTGCAGGCTCGTCAGACTGTCGTCCACCTCGGACAGGTGCCACAGGGTGGCACACAGAGGTAGCATGGCTGTCCTCCTTAAAAAAACAAGTGTGTGTGTGTGTGTGTGTGTGCGCGTGTGGGCCTACTGGTGTCTGATAGGTCCTCCTTATCCCTTTACCTGAAAGAAAGAAGAAGAAAGAAAGAAAGGTCAGTAAAAAGTAAACACGCATAGCTGTAAGAAGATAACACAATGCTCTATTCCAATTGTTTAAAAACTAGTTGCTAGTTACTTTTCAAATGTAGACAAAACACAAAAAAAAAATTGTTAAAGTACTTATAGGCCTATAGTAATACTTTACAAGTAAAATGCCTGTATACCAAATGTTACTTGAGTAAAAGTACAAGCAACTAAATATACTAAAAAAGTAAACGTAAAAATAGCAGATCTGCAAGCTCACAGCAATTTTTTAATAACCAAAATAAGTATAGCTACTTCTTCCACCACTGAAAGATGTATTGTGTAAATGTGGTGGACTAAACAACACCACCAGGTTTGACTCTGCTAATAAACAACATTGGTTTACAACATCGACGTTAATATATATGAAGTCCACACTATGTCAAGGTCGCATATTATTTTCGGTGGGTCACTATGTCATCATAACGTGATGCAACATGGCGGCCGCCGGCCGGTGCACCTGACTCACAGCCCCCTTAAACCCCCGGCCCGCAGTACCACCGTGCCGCTGGGCATAAAGGAAGATATCTACAAACTAACAAGTAACAGTTGTTGTTAGCTTGATTTCGTACGACAATATGCGGCAAACGTTCTATTTAAAGCTTAACTACCGTCTGCATCCTGGCAGTGGTTAACGTTGGATACAGAATGCGATGACGGCCAGTTAACGTGTTTTAAAATAAACAAAACTCACCCCCAAATCAAAGATAAAAACAGTTCTACAAAGCTTAGCTTAGATCTGGTATTTTTGACGAGCGACAGGACACCGGATAACTTGAGGGATTTTAACGATAACGAAGTTAAGGCTTTCAGTCACATGAAAACAACTAGCTAGATAGATACTAGTAGCTACAAAACGATTGAAATTTTAAATTATCCACAACTGCTGTAGACAGACAAGACCAGACAGGTGTACAACAATAACTCTACAAACACATCCGTTGAGAGCGTTTTGAAAAATAAAACAACACTTACCTCAGTCGGTTATCCTGGAGACGATGGTGGAATTCAAAAAAAGGTGTTTAGTAAATGTATAAAATAGCAGAAATGACAAGTTGAAACAATAAGTTGTGAAATAATAACAACGGTGGATGACAAACTACAATGAAAGCAGGCAGTAAATCGTGTGAACTGTGAAACGGTTTCTCTGGCGGAGCTCTGAAAATGCACGACTGATTTCAAAGAGAGTCTGAAGTGCACTGAATCAAGTTAGTTTGAACACCTGCGTAAGCTGCTCGAGTAGCCGGCCCGTTCCCTATTGGTCCGCTGCTAGCCTGCTAGCTGCCTTCCTATTGGCCCGCTGCTAGCTGCTAGTAGCCGGGCGCCGTTCCTATTGGTCCGCTCAGCTTTGATGCCGCTGAGGCATTTTTCAAAATCAACAGTAGAGGGCACCGAACGCGTACGATTTGCCTACATGGCTCTGCGATTTGCTAGAGGAGCGTAAACAAAATGGCGGCCGACGCACTCCGTTCGAAATGTTCACTCAAACAATCACAATTCGAGGCCGGTAGCTGATGATCCACCTGCCAACTTTTTCAAAAGATAGTATATTTGTAGTTTTTTTACAGGATTTTTTTTAGAAAATGTAAATATCCATTGACACTGTAACAGCACAAATGTAACAGGGGGTATGGAAGGGGGGACATGTTATGCTAAAGATGGCCATTACTCCTCATGTAATTAAGAATATGGTATCACATTGTGAACACAGAGTAATAAGATAAATAAGATAAGACTTTAATAATAATTATCAACCATATTTTCAGAATAATGATATGCCCATATATGGATATTCAGATGATGTTGGTATGCCCGTAATGTAGTCCCCTGCCCATATATGGGTACTGTAATGAAGTCTCGAGGTCGGTCCCAACATGGAGAGCCTTCGTAACAGCCGCATCATCAAAAAACATGCAGGGGACATGCCATATTTTAGCATACTCAAATCAAAGGGATTATTTTATATTTATTTCACTCTGAGGTAGGCCTACAAATAGTGTTTTTGCTTATTTTACACAAGATATTCTGTATTATGACCGGGGACACAAATGGCACCGAATACTAGGAAGTAGGAATGTGTGACCTATAGTCAATGGAAATGAATGTTGTTCATGTCTGTTGATTTAGTAATGGTGTAAATTAGGCGACGCTAGTTAACAGATTATCTTTCTACTGTTGTTGGCATGTTTCTACTGTTAGTCTGTTGATCATGTCGGTTTGTCCTTTGATTCAGTGAATGAATGTACTTTACTAAGCAGAGCCAAAATGCTTTTGTTTATTTTGTTTTATTTAAACGTGTCCTTCTATATGATGTCATGTCAATCAGTGATGGGTGGTTGTCATGGAAACCCTTATTACCTGTCACTGTGATGGCACTCAGGTGCGACAGAGGAAGACGACACAGTTTTCGACCGTGCGTGGTCGATGGTTCAGTTTATTTAAGTTTGAATACTACTGCTCCGACTATGGATGTTCTCAATAAATGGATTGACATATCCAAAAGAGATTCAACGACTGGATATTGAATTAATCACTGCACGTGTCAAACTAAAGTTCAACCCAGTTGCCCTTCTGTTTAGCCTAGAAGTACAGGCTTCACAATCATGTTAAACTGTTTGCTGTTGCTGCAGGACACAAAGTAAGCCGATTCAGTGGCAGTTGCCAGTTTCCTACTACTTAGGCAGAGCAGTGATTTAGATCCTTGTGTATATCTTTCTCAAGTTTCTCTTTAACTACAACTCCAGTATATTGTTCAATATTGTATTTGTTATAGTTGTGGTGTGGACCTTTTTAACTCTCACTGACTCTCTGAACTGTGTTTTCCCCCTGTCTAAGGATGGAGCCAGAGGGATGAACAGTGGGAAACTAGTAGGCCTAGAGTACAACAGGAGGACCACCCAAGGCCATCTCCCTCCTCCCCAACACACGAGCCATGCTGCAGAGACTGTATGGCAGCAGAGGATCAGTCCCCTCCTGCAGTCCAACAGGAGAGGACCCACACTCCACACCACCACCTCCTTCGCTGTGGCACTTGGCAGATGGACCGATTGAAGTGTACTCGGATACGGATCCCTGCAATGTGAAAGCCATCCGTACTAAAAGGCCAATGTGAATCATGGCCAGCGGGGACCAGGCAATCGTTTTCAGGAAAAGTTCGATTAAATCAGACTCGGTGTGAATCTGCCCTAACTAAGTGGTAATTGCAAATGGGCAAACAGAACCAAACACAAGAAACGAGAAGTCAGGTGAATTAAGAGTAGATTTATTGAAATGGAACAGTTCAGTCATGCTGTGTATAAGGACATCTAGTAATAACAGCAGAAAAACGAAAGTGCAAGTTGAAGATCTCTTTGTGTTCAGACAGATTAACAACAGCGATGTGCCAAGTTAGCACCTGGGCTTCTTGTAGAAAACACTAGCGCTGACTCACCACTAAAAGCTGCATTACAAACAGAATGTCTGTGTGTAAAACCCTAGTGTACAGCTAAGCTGCAAACAAAATAGAGCAAACACCTTGGTAAGATGAGAGAAGAAAATGTACATGCATACTTTGTCTGCATTTCTATAGCGCCTTAATCCAAAACGCTTTACAATGTGAGATTCCCCCACATAGCAAAGGCAACCAATGCAAGGCACCAAGGACACTTTGACACAATGTCCATGGCCAGAAGAGAACAGTGCTTTCTACGTATTGCCCCGCTCGTTTACCAAGGCGTCTCCTTTATGTTGGCTGCAGAGAATATGCTACAGCAGGGGTCTTCAACGGTGTTTCAGTCCAGGGACCCCTTAGGTGAGAGAGAGATGAAGCAGGGAGGGACCCCCACTACATGTTGTATAACATTGTGTTGCAGATTAAACTTTTTCATAGATGGCTTCATACAGACTTGTCTGAGCACTGTCAATGTGTGGCGTTGGATTCATGTTAATATGTGGCTGCTTGTCTCAGAGTTCCTATCACCCAAAGATCCTGTAGTAACTCTGAGGACCCTCTAGGGGTCCCGGAACACCTGCTGAAGACCCCTGTGCAACAGCACAATGTTCATGAATCCCTGCCTCCCAAACTCCTGATTTTGTCCATATTGTTACAATAATATCGTATTGTTTGTGATGAATATTTTAAAACAATGTCAAAAACAGATCAGCTCTCAATGGATTTTTTCTTTTTTTTTTACCATTTTTTCCTCATTTGACAGTTTTTGAAATAATTAAACAGGGAAACACCTTTGCTGTAAGAAATCATAATTGGATGTCGATACAAAAAAAATACATGAAAACGGAATAGGACAACTTTAATGGGATGTGATCGAAAAAGGGTTAAACGCATTTTCCATTTAACCTCTTTAAGTGTAATCACCTGGTGTTTCATGTCGAACCACTCACAGAATTGAGTGATATAAAAATGTCGGGTCAATTTACTCTCTGATAATAGAAAGGCAGCATTGTTAGGGGTCCCATCGGAATATAAGACGACGTAATACGGAGAGGACAGACTTTCATGCAGTCTCCTGTAATGTAATAGGCCAAGGCTTTGAGTGCTGCAGACTGCAAATAAGATCCTTTAGGTCCGACTGTATATCGTTATTCGCTAGTGATCAGATCAATTTGTGTACTCAAGACATCGTCGACCCAGCTACATTGGATGCTGTGGTAACGAAATAAAACGAGTAATGCTCAACTTAAAGTAAGTATATATTCATGTACTCTCATCCAAACGATTTGGCCTACCATAGTCTGAACATAGTCTGTCATATTGATCTACTGGCTGGTCGGTAGATAGCCCTGGTCCAGTGTGTTTAGCGAGTTCTCACTAATGCCCTGACAGGAAAGCTGCACAGTGCACACAGGTAAAAATTCCACTGCTGTGCGAGGGGTCCAAGTTTACAGAAAATTAACAAAACCACTTAGCTACTCACCGAAACAAAGCCTGCTTCGTTTTTGGAAAAAGGTATATTCTTTAGGCTGGCTGAGTGTCTCAGGTTCCAGGCCCCAGCTTCTAGCACTATTTTTGTCATGAAATAAAATGCAACCAATTGGATCAGTGCAGGCACAACCCGGAAATGTAGTAGTAGAAGAAGTTACTCTGTCCGGTACATATCTTTATTAAAATGCCACAAAGTGCATTTGAGAGAGAAGCTGAGACGCTTCCCAGCCTGGAGAATAGACTTTTTCCAAAAGCTAAATGGTTTGGTTTATTTTCCGTAAAGTTGGACCCCTCGCACATGGTAGTGGATTTTTTAATAAGAATAATGAATTGCATTTTTATAGCGCTTTTCCAAGTGCTCAAAGCGCTTTAAAATGGTTCATTCATTTATACATTGGGAGGTGAAGCGGCGAACAGTCAACGCCAGCGTCCTCACTTCCCACATTCACACACCAATGGTGGCAAGCTCACACCGACCGACTCATTGGAGGCAATGTAGGGTTCAGTGTCTTGCCCAAGGACACTTCGACATGTGGATAGGAGGAGCCGGGATTCGAACCGCCGACCCAGGGATCATTGGACGACCTGCTCTACCTCCTGAGCCACAGCCGCCCAATTTTACCCGTGTGCAGCAGAGGCTTTCCTGTCAGGGCGTTAGAGAGACGCTAAACGCACTGGACCAGGGCAGATGGATAGTAGGCTGCCGCCTCATTTACATGGTTCTTAAACGCTGCCACCACTGCTGTTTTTTTTATCTCTACGACATAATTAATTCCATTCACCTGGTGTTGACTACCGCATGACTGCAATTAATGCAAGATTTCTGGTAGGATAGAAAAACAGCAGTAGGGGAGTCTTAACCCATTCTGGGCGGGAACCCCTTTTGGTGTTTTAAACATCGTTATAATTTAGCTATTGAAAAATAGCAGACCTACAAGCTCATAGCGCGCCACCGAGTGGCGCGCTATGAGCTTGTAGGTCTTCAGAACTATGCTAGGGAGTTCAAGTGGTTTGCAGGCCTTGAGCGGTCTCTGTCTTATGTTTTAGTACTCTTCAGAGCAGAGTACTTTACGATATTTGCCAACTAATTAGATGGGGGGGAAGCAAATTACAAGAAACCAATGATCTGTTTTCCCCTTCTGTCTATTAGTCACCCTATACTTCATCAGCTCTGTGGTGCTCCAGCTAATACGGTCTGTATGGAACTTCACTGGCTGGTTTACAGTCAATTCATCGTTTATCTGAAGTCCAAACTTGCTGCAGATCATTGAGAAACAATGTTTGTACTCGTATTAGCAAAATAATTGTAATGTGTATGTTTGTTGATGTACTCTCTCGGTTCTTGTAACTGTACTAATACTTCATTTATGCTCTGCCGTACAACCGTGTGAGGTGCTGAAATGAGCAGATTTACAAGATCACAATGTGTCGCATCCATGACCCGATGTGGACTTGTAGATCGGTTATTGTCAGCATGTATAAATCAGGATTTAGTGTGATTACTGTGCATAACTCATCTATGGCTGAGATCTGTGCAATGAGGGTGTCATCTGCCTTCTCGATACTTTTGCCCTTCAAACCAGGATTCTTCACTTTCTCGACCACTGCTTTTCTATCTTAATAGCAAGTTTAAATTCAATTAAATTCAGCTGGTGAGCTAGCTGGTATTTTTTTAATGTAGAAAACCAGTTGTATCGGGGGCCACTGAGGGTTCAGAGGTGAAGAAGCGCTGAATTGTTTTTACCATTGAGCTAATAGAGCCTGCCTGCTTGCTCAGGGGATAAATTCAATTCTTTGACACGATCTTAAATGCCTCAACAGAAGAGCGTCATACAGCTACACACAATAATATACAAAAGAGAGATTCTATCGCATTTATCGGTGACTCATTTATACAGGTACAGTGAAATGTTGGAGTGACAAAACCGCTGCTGACAATAGAAGAACTACGGGGGGCCATGGCCCGTCAGGTCCCTTTCCCTGTTTTTTTCTTTTTCAACCGGGGTCACGCACTTGCCCCTTCCCGTTTGGTCATGTATAAATAAAGAGAATTCCTATAGTTTGTACTTTTAGATAAACACTGTATTGAGAGTGGACAAACCAGCCTGTTCCATACATACCGAATTATGCTATGCAGCCTATAGCAGTGCAGAAGGATTGATTCATCAAAGATACAGACAATTACACTTCATGAGTTGTGTAGAACTGCCACCAGACAGAAAAAAGACTGACCATCCTCTAATAAAGCTCTAAGCGTGTGTGAACAAGAGAGAGTTTATTATTTACATATAAGAGAAGCCTCTTCTATACAAGCTGACACGCACATACACAGAGGTGTTCCTTTGTAGACACACCATACAAAGTTCTCGGGTCCCTCTCATACCCCCGTTAAAACCGGTATACAAAACCAGTTGGTACCAGTATATACAAACCAGTCATTCCTTTCGCTACTGTAGCATGTCCACGAAAGCATCAAACTCGTCAATGTTCTTCTCGTAGACGGCCAGCTTCTCTGGAAGGGAGTCCTGGAGGGAGAAACGTTTGCAGTGGATTAAGAGTAGCAGTAGCTGTTGTGAATTATATCCATGCTGTCTGAATGGCAGCCTCTGGTGGACATTCCCCATTCCCTGCATCCATAATGAGACACCTGTTTGCCATCACACCACTCAACTCATAGCCAATCACAGTTTAGGTGTGCCACATATAAGCAGTCACTCACTCCACAGCCCTCACTCAGTTTCCAGACCTCATCCAAGCCACATGCAGAACATGCACTTCCCACTGAGTCTACAGCACCAGCCATGCGTACTTGACCAATGTACTGTCTTGATCGTATTGTGCCTTGAATCATTATGTTTAGTACTTTATGTTTGATATACTTGGCATTGCAATGTATTGTCATTAATGTGGTCCTTATATTGTTTGTAATGTATTCATTTCTTTGCTTTATAGAAACCATGGCATATGGATTAACAGAGATAAACTTAAATGTACTCTGGTGTCACAGAACCCCTCTTTAATCTGAGAACCTTGGGTGGTCAGCTCACAACCTACTAACAACCAGATAGAATATTTAATAGTAGCCCTACTGTCATTGCGTGTAGAATGTTTGTGCGCTAGTTTCAGACAGAGATAATAGCCCCCATAACGATCTGTACACACACTCGTTCTGCACTTCTTTCAACGCCGATAAAGCTTGTACCGTTTAAATCAGAGGGGGTCAAACTGGCAGCAGTAGGAGTTGAGTGGCTGGCAGCACCTGCGAATGGCTTTGCTTCAATATACATACCAGGTCGTCGGCCATAGAGGCCTGAGAGCTGATGTGCAGGGACAAGCTGGCCAGCTGTGGGGGGTTCTGGAACTCCCTGTAGAAGGAGCCTAGGTCCATGGGCAACAGGTCATCTTTGGAGAAGGCCGGTTTCTGACGGAATAAACCAGAGGATGAACATCAGCGACTGTCCGTTGTTCGCGCAATCACAGTTTACCAGCTTTTCTGGTTGTTTCACCACTTATAGCCTATACATGCTTCATTGCCCGGGGTCCCCCCCAGGGATCTGTACTTGTCCCCCAGGGGTTATCAGCTTTTGGGCTGGGGACCCCAAAAATACTTTGGCCATGTCTCGCGACCCTGATGATATCCAACGAGTGGTAGAGGTGAAAATGCGCACTGGGTCATACGCAAAATCTTTTTTTTCCCCACCTATACATCTGTCTTTCATAATGACCAAATACCATGCAGTGTTTTGTCCCAAAGGGGCTTCTGTAAAAAGGCGAACAAGCCTATGTATGACCCAGCGCGCATGCTCTGAGCTCCTGGGGGGCTCTCCGTTTGGAGTTATGCAATTTTTCACCTCTACCACTCGTTATTGGATATAATAACGACGCAAGACCACAATCAATTTACCATCAATTGATACAATGAATCCATGCAGAGAAAAGGCGAGATCCTTACAAAGTCCACCATGACGAAGTCGTCTGGTTGTTGTCCCGAACCCTCAGACTCCTGGGAGTGCAGACTGCCCTGCAGGGGGGAGGGCGCTGTAGGGGAGTCAGGGGGTTGAACCTAACACACACACACACACACACACACACGTTAGTGTCACTCTACACTATAAGGCTCTCTCCTGCTTCACATCGATATACATTTCTGTTAACATGTTCCTTAGTTTGAGTTGTTTCACAACTGTGACATACTCGCCGCTAAAACTTTTCATACTTTGCAAATACTACACCGACTTGTAGACGCAGAATTATTTTCAACAAGATTTGCCCAGCCTGTGATGACAGTTGTCTATGACATACTGGGCTGTATTTTGCGTGTCTTAAGTACCAGGTCTTATTACTTAACTTAAGACCTGGAGGCGTGATCAATGCCATTTGGCTATTCTGAGTGGGCAAAGAGCATTGACCACGCCTCCAGGTCTTAAGTTAAGTAATAAGACCTGGTACTTAAGACACGCAAAATACAGCCCACTGAGTCATATGATACACGACTCCAAATTCAGGCATGGTTTCAGCCCCAACAGAGCCCCTTTGGCTTCCATTCTCAAATTAAAGTATTGGCCTATTGGCCTGAATATAAGACTGTTTTTTTTCCCAATGGAAATATCCTAAAAAAATAGGGTCGTATTATAACCGGGACTAGACTACTTCATAGTCAATGTTCTTTTTCCACAAATGAGTCTTGAAAAATGTGGGTCGTCTTATATTCGGCACAATACAGTAAATATTTCAAACAGAATACTGGCGGTGTGCAAAAGACATTTGACGTGCATTGGTCGAGCGGTGAAGTCAACAACACGAGGCTAATGGAAATAAATGTTACCATGGGGTCATTCTCCTCGTTGTCCACACCTCTGGGTGCAAAGGCTGCAAACGGCAAGTCCAGACTTGCTGCCACCTACGCATATGCGCGCGCACACACACACACACACACACACACACACACACACACACACACACACACACACACACACACACACACACACACACACACACACACACACACACACACACACACACACACACACACACACACACACACACACACACACACACACACACACACACACACACACACACACACACACACACAGTAAAACAAATGTGTGCTATACAGCTGAATCGGATTCCCCTACATCGAGAAAGGTTTGTGATACGATACTACTTAATGGTATGGAATATTGAGGCTTCATGTCACGTTATGACTGATGAGTAATATTGTTATATTAAGCATTATAAGTCTTAAACATAATATAACCTATTTAACAACACTGTAGCACTATAACAGTACAAAAACGGTATATTATGACCTATTCTTACTTCATATGAAAGCATAGTGTTGATATTCCCAACATCATAATGACTTTTCTTTATTTTACTTTTTTTTTTAACACATATCTTATCTTCTGGGGGTCCCTGGCACAAAGCCTGTTCAGATGGTGGTCCGCGGCCAAATACATATCAAATCAATTTGGGGGGGTCATTGACATGAAACGGTTTGAGACCCACCTGTGTGTTGGGTTTATTGACGAACGCCCCAACTCTCCTGGTGATCAGTGATTCCACCGGGTCACAAAAAGGAGACGCACTCCTCCTCCCCCTCGTTTCATCTCTCCTCCCGTCACTCCTCCTCCTCGTTTCATCTCTCCTCCCGTCACTCCTCCCTCCTGGGCTCTGGGACAGACCCTCGTCATCTCCACTGGAAAGAGAACCAGAGACTAGAGATTAACCCATTTAGGCCTGACCTCAAAATTAAAAAAAAATCTTCTAAATCCTCCAGTTTTCTGAAATAAATATTTTCACGATTTTTCAAAAATAGCAGACCTACAAGCTTGTAGCGCACCACTCGGTGGCGCGCTATGAGCTTGTAGATCTGCTATTTTTCAATAGCTAAATTATAACAATGTTTAAAACACCAAAAGGAGTTCCCGCCCAAAATGGGTTAATTACATCAGTGTCAAAGACTAACGTCACATTTCCACTGCTTGATACGGCTTAACCAATTTAGACCTGACGTCGAAATTTAAAAAAAAAGTATTCTGAAAGAATATATATTCAAAGATTTGTGCCGCATTTGCACGATTTTTCAAAAATAGCAGACCTACAAGCTCGTAGCGCGGCACTCGGTGGCGCGCTGAGCTTGTAGATCTGCTATTTTTCAATCGCTAAAGTATAACATAATGCTTAGATAAAACACCAAAAGGGGTTCCCGCCCCGGAATGGGTTAATAACTCTACCTGCTTTACTTTGTGTTTCACTACAGATAAGATGAGAGAATCAAGCTTCTAAATGATCTGAAACGCTTTACTTGTACTTTCTGTGGGAACTAAGCACTAAAACAAATTTCAAACTTGTAAAACTGTGACGTGACAATAAAGTTGATTCTGAGATAGGACAATAGGAAACGTAGCGTGACTGAGTGACTAATTACAGAACTGTTTGGGTTACTGAAATTTGATACATTTGTTTTAGTTATAGACTTATAGATGCCCGACTTCTGTGGGGAGAAATATTGTGTTGCTCATTTGGTTAACGTTACTTTACAGTGTGCGACAGAAGGGATATAAGGGATGAGGAGTGTTAGGGCCGATTCATACTATTTTACCGCTGTTTCGGCGCTGTAGTGCCGAAATGATTTCGGCTCGTCAGAAATGTTCAGTAGCACCGAAGAGACGACTTTAGGACGGTACCCGCCCCCCCCCGAACCTCAAATTCCATCACATTGTAGGCTCTACAGAGCCGAACCGACTTTTATGAATAGAGTATGAATCAGCCCTTAGTCTTAACAAGTGAGTTTTCATAGTGGCAGAAAATGTGGGATGAATTTATCATTCAGTATTCTGTAGTCTTTTCAACCCCACCTTTGCCCTCGATGGAGGTGATATAAAAAAAGATGGCCCCTTAACTTGCTGACAGTAATCTCTGGGGGCCAAGCTAGAAGACTCAACTTATTATTATACATCCCTAATATCGTCAAATGGTAGAAGAAACCGCTCACCTGCTGCCAGGAGTGTTGGGTGCGTGGTGGTCAACGGTCACATGATGAGCATCAGTCCCATGAGCTGGTTGGGCAGGACCCAACGCAACCCCGCCCTCCTTCCCAGCATGCATCACCTTACGGAGAGAAGGAAGATGAAGAGAGTTACCAGGAGTGGCCAAATACAAAGTGAGTGAGTTGTGAGTGTCAAGGACTGTCTACAGAGGACGAGACGCGAAGACTGTACGGGCGACGCCATGTTGCTCCATGGTCTCAACATGCGCAGTTGAGACCAGGAAGTTGTACATGCCCAAATTTGTGCATGTACAACTTCCTGGTCTCAACTGCGCATGTTTCTTTCCTTCCATGGAGCACCATGGAGCAACATGGCGTCGCCCGTACGGTCTTCGCGTCTCGTCCTCTTTAGACAGTCCTTGGTGAGTGTGTGTGTGTTAGTGTTACCTGGTGCAGGTTGACAGCACAAGGGTGGTGGTCACCAGCTCCCCCTACAGCGGTGGGCTGATATGACATCCTTGAACTGTACAACTGGAGGGACAGACAGACAGAGACAGACAAACTTCTATTTAACCCATTTTGGGCGGGAACACCTTTTGGTGTTAGCATTATGTTATGCTTTAGCTATTGAAAAATAGCAGATCTACAAGCTCATAGCTCGCCACCGAGTGGCACGCTACGAGCTTGTAGGTCTGCTATTTTTTGAAAAATCGAAGAACGACTGACATAGAAACATAGCTTTTTCAGAAAACTGTCAGGATGTAGAAGACATTTTTAGGATCTGATCTCAGGTCAAAATGGGTTAAAAGAGAGATGGAGACAGAAATAGACGAGAGAGAACAGGGCTAAAAGAGAGCACATGCAAGGATGTTTTAAACAGGGGTTGAGGAAAGCCAGAGATAACACGATTAGAGGACAGCTGACCAGTCTTTAGAGTTAGCTTAACAGAGATCTCTATTCATACTTCAGTCTAGACACCAAATGGCGAAGACGCTAATCGTTTACATACAGATTTGTGCAAAATAACACACACACACACACACACACACTAAGACTCACAGTGTGAGTGACAGGTCCGTGTTGCAAACTGTCCAAGGGGAGAGGCTTAGACGCCTTTGCAGGGGAGGGAGTCAACGTACACACACACTGAGACAAGACAAACAAACATGCATGCACACACGCACGCGCACACACACAGCCGAGATGAACGGACAAAGACACGCGCACAGACCACAAACCCAGATGCACAGCAGAGAGACAGACAGACAGAGACACACACACACAAAGACAGGCAATTCACAGAGGCAGAGAGGAGGAAAAGACACAAACCGGGGGGACAGACAGAAGAGAGAAAAACAGCAGATGAAAAACATTCGTAAAAACAGTGGAAGGAAAAGACAAAGAATAGGTGACAGAATATAGATTTGTGAAGAAGAAGAGAACTAAAGAGTCCGTGATTGTCACTGCTTGTGTCAGAGTGCGTTTGAGAAGAGTCATACCTGAGAGGGAGGGGAGGTGGAGAAGGAGGTGGTGCACACCTCCTGGGAGTCTTCAACTGCTCCAAACACTCCTTCCTCCTCGCCCGGGGCTCTGGACACGGACACACACACACACACACACACACACACACACACACACACACACACAGACACAAGTGCGTGAGAAATCTCTAAGAGTGTAAAGGTAGCCAACCAAGCTTGATCGCTCGGCTTTCGACGCTCTACAACTTGCAACCGGACGCTACAGTGTACCCACCGCCCAGTCAACAGATTTTTGGCGCTTTCCAACACTGCTTCGGTGGAGAGCTACTGTAAAAACGTACCCGTAAGAGTATGAATTTTACTGTGTGTGTGTGTGTGTGTGTGTGTGTGGCAACCATCAAGTAACACAATGTTGGTACAGAGGGAGGCACATTGCTCAGACAATGTACGATCATTAAAAAAATCACAAAAGGCTGACCTATTTATCAACATTGTGAAACAACTACATCTCCTAGAACAGATGACCTATTCTTTAAGACTGCAAAAAGAGCTGGGTGAAAGAAGATGGGAGAAATGGATAGAGTATTTAATAGCTGGGGGGGCGGATATGGAGTGAATATGGGCTGTGTCTTTCCGGTTGTCAATGAATCCAAAAGTCTGTAATATGTATTGTTGTTGCTTGTTGCTGTACATCCCATGACCTCTTTTGTTTTTTTGTTGTTTATTATTTTTTATATTATTATTCTGCTTTTTCTGTTGATGTTTTTGTTTTATTGTATGCCTTGTTTGTCTTTTGTGTCTCTTGCATATTAAAAAAAAAAGAAAAAAAAGATGGAGGGATGTAAGGAGGTTTCAGATTTTTTGTTTCATAGTACAGTCACCATGAGGGCTCAGATCAATAGTGACAGGTCAGTCAGTGACCAGAACACACTTGATAAGACTGACAGGGCCTCGTACATGGGCTGACGCTGTGTATGGGTACCATCTCTAGCATAGACATATAAAGGTCTATGCTAGGTCTATGCTGTGGAGCGTGTGTGCTCAAGGGAGGGCAAAAGATTCCTGAGATTCCTCGCGAAGCACCGCGGAAGCATGAGCGTGCGTCACAGAGCGCATGTTCGGGTCTGATAAGTCCCGGGAAAAGATGCGCTGTGATTGGCCAGTAGCCACTTGAGTGGCAGCGTGACGTAGATTCTTCCGTAAATTCTTCCGCCCTCCCGTCAACACACATGGCTCCATATAATTTAGCTATTGAAAAATAGCAGATCTACAAGCTCGTAGCGCGCCACCGAGTGGCGCGCTACGAGCTTGTAGGTCTGCTATTTTTGAAAAATCGTAAAAATGTGGCGCAAATCTTTGAATATATATTCTTTCAAAGTGAATGTTTTGAACTCAGGTCTAAATGGGTTAATATCTATGATCTCTAGTACCTGAAGTTACAGGGCTGACCCGCGTGGTGGGCCAGATGGTTGCCATAGGGATTGTTGTCCACAAAGTGGTCCACGATGATCCCCATGATGGGAGCCGAGCGCTCAAACTGTCTGCAGACGGAGCAGAGCAAAACCACAGGACATTTGACTGAATATCAGCTTCTACCATGGATTGTTCATTGTAGTTTCTTACTTTATTACTATATTACTTAATATACTCTCATGCAAACAATGAATTTACAATCAATGAGATTAACTAAATGTTTCTTTGTATCAAAAGTTCTCCAATGCTGAAAACCAAATTAAATGTATCTTAATGCTGACCTATAGTGACAATGATACTGACTGAACAACTTTTACATCTTGTTGCTACTCTGCTTGTCTAGTACAATACCCTGTATTGTGTTGTTTTGTAACTGTTTGTTTTGTGTTTTGTTTTCCTTTTTTTATGTTCTGTTAATTACCTTGTACTGTAATTACCTGTAATTACTTGTAATTACCTGTAATTACTTGTAATTACCTTGTACTGACTGTATACTGTGCGACTGTATACTTGTGGACCCTCTCGGAAACGAGATATTGTATCTCAAGGGGTATTCCAAATAAAGAATTTCAATATATATAAAGCTAAATAAAATGTCATGACCTAATGTGTGATGAAAACAGTGTGAAAGGAGCCCCACGCAAAAGTGTTGATTCAACAATTAAACAAATGCTGAATCCGAAGACAGCCTATATCTACGAGCTCACAATACGCCACAGACGCATTGAGAGCTTGTAGATTGGCTATTTTTCGCTGCGCAACATGCTTCAATGATCCAAATGATTGAAATCAGTCTCAATCCATGCCTTCTACAAATTCACACAAAAGGTCCTCGCCTGCACTGAAAAGAAAACCAATGAAATGATGGCCAATGAGAAAGCTAGTGGTCTTAGAAATAAGGTTATTTGCAGTGTCAGGGTAATTTTGACACAAAGCCTGGAGGAACTGGGAACCAAACAGAGGATCTTCCGATCCCCAGAAGGCCTTCCCACTTGCTGATCCCCTGCCGCACCTAGTGCTGATACAAGCTATGTAACAATTGGGTCATGCAACAGTTTATAGAGCCACACATACATTACCGACACACACTATTGTATACTAGGGCATTCACTTCTAGTCATTTTTACTAGTTGACTAGTTGCCTAGTTTACTAGTCGACTAGTTGTTTAACTACCTATTATGTAAAAAATAAAAAATAAAAATAAACCTTTTTTTCTTTTTTGGAAATAAATATTTGTACATGGTACTGTGTACATGGTGACTATAACTATATTCTACCTGATCTTGAGGCCTACAAAATCGGGAAAAAAATAAAGAAATAAACTTTTCTTTCCCTTCTTATCAACTAGTCAACTAGTACCAACAAGGTCGACTAGTGGATTTACTAGTCGACTAGTAAACTAGTCGACTAGTTGCTTAATGCCCTATTGTATACATACTGTACAGTGCATTGCTACCAAAAACGACATCAGTCTGTATGACTGAGAGTGTGTGTGTGTGTGTGTGTGTGTGTGTGTTACCTGCTCGACATGAATGCCAGGTTAGTGCGGTAGGCACACGACAGGGTGACGGTGCCAATGGGGGTGCCCACTACACCCACACGTACCGTCTGAAAACCTACACGACAAAAACACACGACAGAGCCTTCAAATGAAACCGAACACAAACTGAAAACATCCATGAAAAAAAAGTGCGTTTCGTGTTGGTGTGTGCAGGGAGGTTTAGAACAAGGTTACCTTCTCCTAGTCCGCTGAGCTGGACCTCACCAAAGTATATCCTAGATGCATGGAGAAATATGTACAAGAATGATCAGAAAAATGTTCTTAATGCATTTAGGCCTGACCTCAAAATTTAAAAAGATTCTTCTAAATATTTTCACGATTTTTCAAAAATAGCAGACCTACAAGCTCGTAGCGCGCCACTCGGTGGCGCGCTATGAGCTTGTAGATCTGCTATTTTTCCAATAGCTAAATTACAAGATAATGTTTAAAACACCAAAAGGGGTTCCCGCCCCAAAATGGGTTAATAATCACTAAGAAAATAATCAATAGTTACAGACCTACTACTGTACACCACTGTTCTTTCATGCGCACAAGCACCGACACACAGTAAGCACATACCTGTATAATATGACATAGTCGTGTCCCTGCTTTCTGGACAGTTTGTATGCAGGAGTGACTCTGGTGATGGCCAGTAGTGACTTCAGCAGGAGGGACAGACGGTTGTACACAGTATAAGACACCTTAATGTCTTTATCGCATCTACAGAGGGACAAAAGCAACATGTATGTGACAATTCTGTACACACTGCAACCATACAGTAATACTGTGTGTTGTTACTGTCATTAGCTGCTGTGTCAAGTTACGATTTCTATCATTTTCATCACATCTCCTATCCCTGTAAGCCAAGAGCTACAGGCCACTGGTGAAAACACACAATGAATAAACCCCACTCACTTTTCATTCATCTCCACGCACCAAGTCTCCAACTCCATGGAGTCACCCTGGTGTGGGAAAGAGAGAGAGAGAGAGAGAGAGAGAGAGAGAGAGAGAGACTTAATTAGAAAGAATGAAACCACTGTTTCCATGTGTGTTGTGTGCTTGCATTCTTTTCAATCAGCTTAATTTGTACATGCCGACAGCAGGCCGGCCCACAATCTCAATTCTCTCATAATTCAAACCAGTCAACAGCAATTACAGCACATGCAGTGTTTCTTAATTGATACATAACAGCAAGACTGTGGACCAGAACTAGACATTCATATATTATTGTCTGTAGTTGCTCAACAACTGCTCCATTCAAAATGTGGAGCACCTGGAGCCAACTACTGTGGCTTTAAACAGACAACATCAAAGTGCTCGACTTAAACCTCTCTTGAAGAATATCTCTTGTATAGTAGCAAAACCATAAGAGTAACTAAAATTGAATTGGACAGCCAACTGCACGATTATTGCTTAAATTTAGAAATTAGATCTCATAGGTGTCTGAGTCTAGATCTCGATCTTTTCATCGATTAATTGTGCAGCACTACCGCCAACTGGACTGCTTCTGTCCCTCCGGCTTGTAGGTCTGCTATTTTTGAAAAATCGAAGAACGACTGACATAGAAACATAGCTTTTTCAGAAAACTGTCAGGATTTAGAAGACAAATATACATTCATAAAAGTGACAGCATAACCCAAAATAAAGTTTTCTTTATGTCCACGCAATTATGTGAATGCCTCACACACGTCAAGACAGAAGGTATGGACCGACTTTTACCTCTATTACACTGGCCAACAGATTTGTGCATTTAAAATGTTTCAAAAAAAGGTTCCACGTGACACGTTGTGAGCTTGTAGATTTGTTCATATAGCAGATGCATATAGGTTTAAAAGTGCTTGTGTGCCTTTAATGGTTGCTTATTTTGGGCTCGTCTTCATAGACACAATGGGATCTTTACCTCTGATGTCTTGAGGGAGATCTCCACACACATGGATCGACCGATGCCTGGAAGCTGGCCGGACAGGGCCTTCTTGGCTTCATGAGTTACTTCTGGTATGTCCTTAATGGCCAGGTTGAACTGGAGGAAAGCACACAGGCAGAGAGACACAAAGAAGAGGGAATGGGTGGAAAGCCGAGACGGGTAACACAATACCCTTCACTTGGAAGATCTTTCAAAATAGACATGAAAACAGAGACGAAAACAGGACAGGGAGAAAAAGCGCTGGTGAAAATGGATCCATGTCCATTGGAGTCATGAGGCAATAACGGTTGCATTATCATTTGACACTACAGTGTGTTGCGTATTACCGTACGTTAACCTGCTCAAAGTGAAGGTGGATTGAATAGATGGAATGGAGGAGGAATGAGATGAAAAATGAATGGGTGGAGGGGAAGCTTTTCCCAAACTCTCTGGGCGTTTGTTGTTCTCCATTACGATTTCAGGCCTATAAAAGCCAACTCTCGAGTCCCGTAGTTTTTTTCCATGAGCTTAAACCCTATACCTTGCTGACCGAGGTTGGCCTTCTTGGCCTTCTCCTTTTTCCCCTCTACACCAAATCTCTTCGGCAAAGAATAGCCAATCTACAGACTCACAGCATTGCAAGTTGTGGGCTTGTAGATGTGATATATCTTCACAGTATGTGGTTAATAGACAGCCTGACAGCTTTCCTCCAGGGACGAGAGGTGCAAAGATGAGATAGGAATGAAGGACATAGGGCTTAAGGACAGCATCGAAGGAGACATGTTTATACGAATAGCGTGGTTACCCAGTCGGAGCCGGTGGGTGACGAGGAGGAGCGAGTGCAGATCTTCTCTCCCAGACGAGCCTGGACGATCACCTGAACAGTCTGAGAACAGGAAATGAATGGTCTCACCAATCAGGAAATAACACACCGACCAATAACGGCACGGGAACAGATAACACAGGAAATGCACATACCAGTTATGAAATTACAGTACACACATCTCAAAAACACATCTCGACAGACACAGACAAGCCTGGACTTGGAACTGCTTAGAAACACACATACAGAATCAATCAAGTAACAGGTTTAAGTCATTTAAATTGTGTCCAATGTGCCAAATTGTATTAACAACTTTAACTTTACTGTATATGCATTGTTGACCAGGGTTCTCCAGGACCCTGGTCCCTTTTTCCCCCTCTACACACCAAATCTTTGTTGAAAATAGAATATGTAATTTTTAAGCTCACTGTCACAACGTTGCGAATTGTCGTGAGCTTGTAGACCTGCTATTTTGCCAAATGTTTGCCTAATAAATATGAGATGCTACCAGGGATCATGTGGTTTAAACTGTATTCATTTATTTATAACAAAGGTTTTGTTTTTACTTTGTGAGCTCTCCCTCAGTGCAATCACAAGGTTTAGATAAGAATTGAGTTAATTTATCCATTACTTGATCTACAGTCACTTGATAAGACCTATGCTGTGCCTCTCAAAAGACCCAGTGTGATGTTGTATAAACTAAAATAAATAAAGGCGTTTTCATAGCACATATTTTCAGGTCAGGTCTAAACAAAAAAAATCACACCCGTGTGAACTGAGTGGTGTAACTGTAAACAGAAACATCATAGTAAAACTGAAGGCAAGGGGGGGAAAGTCTTTCATTCAAAGTAAATGATACATCGTGAGAGCACAGAAGATAGCAATAATCTATCTATTAGCAGACGATAGACATCCCTCTGAAAGTAAGTCACAATTGAACGGCAACAATATTTATCCAAGAAAATGCCATCTCTTCTCTGACCTTCAAGGCGAAGAACTTGATGAATTTGTCCAGGTCCTTCCTGTCCTGAGAGCTCAGGTCACCGTGACCGTCCATGATGTCACAACCCTGTCACAACACCACATCATGACAAAACGAAAATAAGTCGATCAGGGAGAACATTCCTCCAACATTCACAATTTGCCATGTCCAAGACTTTTCTCTCTTTAACCCATTTTGGGGCGGGAACCCGTTTTGGTATTTTAATAAGCATTATGTTATAATTTAGCTATTGAAAAATAGCAGATCTACAAGCTTGTAGGTCTGCTATTTTTGAAAAATCGTGAAAATATGCCTCAAATCTTTGAATATATATTATTACAGTGACATTTTTAACTCAAATCTTTGCTTCTGGGGAGGTTTTCAGACATTTTTTTTTATTTCGATGTCAGGTCTAAATGAGTTAAAAGGAATACAAACTATTTGTACTGTAGCCATGTTTATTGAACTGAATTTCATTATTTGAACGTGTGGAACTCATATTGTACAGTCATTTTAACAGTCAAAATCTTGCTCGTCAAGGCAGTTGTTCAAACACGTCTCCTCTCCCTTTCAAAGATTTTTACCTACTACCTCATGTCTATTATTCTTTTGGGAGGAATCCAAAAGAATAATAGACATGACATGTAAACATTGTATAAAGTCTCCTCTCACTTACTATACAATAACTCAATAGCTCTAAATAAGTGCATAAAAACTACTGAATCACTTCACCTACACAACCCAGTGAATACCTTTTTTTGGTAACCATGTCTATAATGCATTATAAACATACAACAAATTATATTATTGTGTGTGCAACATTACATCATCAAAAGAATATATAACCTAAATATAGCTCCATTTATGGAACCTCTGGTTCCAGAGTGGAGGGAGAGGTTCCATATAAATAGAGCCTATATGTACAATTAAACATAAACCTAAAGTGTATCTCCAAAGACCAGAAACATCGGTCTTAAAGAGTATACATTTACCATTATGTCTCAGAAGATTTAAATGGCATCCAATGATTCCAATCCATGGTAGTGAATGATGATTATGCTAAAATTATAAACAATAATAATGGAAATCATTGACGTGGGTCAAATCATATATAGTACCACCACAGTGTCGCATTGCAGGGTGAATTTGTCGAAATGGACTAGTGTGTGAAGGCAAAGAGTTTACATGTTTATACCTACTATTTTTAGCTCCTGGTGGTTGTGTAAACATTGCTCAATTGTTCAACCAACCAACGGTGGCCCGTGGTGGCTAACGTTAGCATCATGCTAGCAGCGTTTTTTTGTGTTACTTACACATCACAAAGGAGAGAATCTCTTTGATGTCCGTCTTCCCGTGTTGAACCTGTGCAACACAATATAGTATCTAAATACAGAAAACAACGAGATATGTCTATATTACACACGGTTACATGGCTGGAGAACAGGAGACTAAAAAAATAAACACAAACACACTGCAGCTCTTCTTCTTCTGCCCAGCTGAGCTGGACCAAAACCAAATACAAGCATGAGATACGTTTTTGCCTGTATCAGTTTATTGTAAGACTTCCTCATCCTGCAAATTTGTATTATAGTAGAATATTAAAGAAACATTAACCTAAAGATACATTCCCTGCTGCTTCATAACTCTTATTTTATTTATGTATTTGTTATGGAGACTTGTCCTACCTTAGTTTTCAAGTCGCCAGCGCGGAGACGGTGTAGCCTAGTAGTTGAGACGCACTTCAAGGGTCCATTGTTTGTGATCACACAGCGTTGTTTATAAAACAAACTCCAAAACGATCAGCTTCGCTGTGTGTATGTGTGTGTGTAAATAAATCAGTGTTCAGTTCAATATAACGTAACAAACTATTCTCTTCTTATTTCATTCTTATTTCTATTGTGTTAACTTGTGGACTTGTTATGTGGTCAAAAAACTATTTGCTGCCATTCTCGCTCACGCGTGTGCGTGTCCAAACATTTTCCTCCTGTCACACCCTCTCTCTCTCCCAGGTTCCATCCTGCTGTGTGAGCTGTGGGCCTGTGCCAACTATGGCTTAGCCGAAACAGCGGGGGGCAGCAACGAGTGTCCAAGCAAACCAATAAATAAGATAGAAATAACTAAATTGGTTCTAACAGTATTTATTTATTTATTACCGGTATGTTTTGTTACTCAACGACTTAGAATAAATTAAAGAAATAATAAAGAAAGAAAGAAAATCCCTGTGACTGATTGAAGTTTTTATTAACAGTTTACAGTACATTTCAAGCACAATTTTTCACATTTTTCAATTCATCATTCCACATCCATTCAGTGGATCGATTGTTAAAGAGGACAACAACAACAATAAGAAGAATATAAGACGACATGCATTCCAATGTCCTCTTCGGTTTATGTAGACCAAAAATACATGAAATACAAATGTTAGAACTGATTGGGAAATATGTTCAGGAACATCTTAAGGGGAAAACAAGTACCCTATGCCTCTATTCTGTTTACTTTGCTTGACGACGTGTTTAGTTAGCATTACATTCGCAACAGCACTTTCGCTTCTACCTCCTCAACGTACTCGAGGGGGAAAAACACAATTGAACATTTTAAACATGGACTTTATTAAAGTACATGTTGACGTATCATGCTCATGTAACCAAACAATGTATATATATTTTTGCATTATGTTATTTATTTTGTATTTATTTTAACGCCACAGTCCACCGAAACAGCGATTTCCAATCACAGTGAATGTACTCTGCTCAAGTGCGTTTTTATGTTTTGTTTACACGGTTTGCTTATTCGTTAAAGGTAAGGCTGTTCCTTTGATCGCATACAAATATAGAATTTAGATTACTGGCGGTTAACCTGTATTAACATTAAGATGTATGTTTTGGTTGCTTGAGACCCTCCCCCCCTCATAGCTACAGATATTTGCATTGAATCTAAACGGGCTTGCTAGATTTGGGTGCTGCATTTGGATAACTGCCTTGTGAATTGATTACCTAATTCGATTATATTTGAAATCTAAGTTGGGAACGAAAGGCATGACTTTGTATACTTGCACAATGAATACATTGCAGATTTCCAAGCGGGTTAGAGCTGATTTGAACGTTTGCCCTGGTGGTGGCGCTATATGAAAGGCCATGGGCGTAGTTCTGGTCCATAGGTCCTTTA
The DNA here is from genome assembly GCF_951216825.1 of Electrona antarctica. Taxonomy (NCBI): domain Eukaryota; kingdom Metazoa; phylum Chordata; class Actinopteri; order Myctophiformes; family Myctophidae; genus Electrona; species Electrona antarctica. The sequence continues at coordinate 27,052,074 of NC_136803.1, forward strand.
GGCTATGGACTGGACCAGAGCTACCATGGACAAAGCCACCAAAATCTCGGTTTTCTGAGCATCAATGTGCTCACTGCTCACCTACTACTGTGTGTTCTCCTCATTAGTATTACATCCCCTCAAAGCTTTGGTCACTTAACTATTCCTAGGCTACTTTCACCTAGAAACCTAGCTCTGGTCCATAGCTCTAATGCGTTGCAACGCATTAGAGCTATGGACCAGAGCTACTAGAAACCCTGATTCACACTGCAATGTTCATCTTTCTGTGGATATTTATAATTTTTGAGTGGTGCAAACCACTCCAACAACCAGCTTTGTCTGTATGTTTGTGTACCTGTGTACGTGTCCGTGCACAGGTATGCAAACCACTCCAACAACCAGCTTTGTATGTTTGTGTACCTGTGTACGTGTCCGTGCACAGGTGAGCATGGTTACCATGGTCACTGACATTACGTCAGACCACAGCTGATCAGGCTATATAAGACCTTACACCACTCAGTTCACACAGGTGTGATTTTTCATGAACCGTTGACTTCCGTTACTTCAACATGCTTTAACTTAAATATGTCTAGCGATCTTAGGACTTGACATGACTCGCTGTGATCAAAGTTCAAAACCTTAACACAGAAATGATTTTACTGCTATTAACCCATTTTGGGCAGGAACCCCTTTTGGTGTTTTAAACATTGTTATAATTTAGCTATTGAAAAATAGCAGATCTACAAGCTCATAGCGCGCCACCAAGTGGCGCGCTACGAGCTTGTAGGTTGCTATTTTTGAAAAATATTTATTTCAGAAAACTGAAGGATTCTTCTGTGGATGGTAGGTTAATACAGAATGTAAGATATCAATTCCGTACTGTAGAAGTCTCCTCCTGTGTGACTGTCCCGCAGCCATGGCTATAGGTATCGCCATTCTGGACTGTGACCTGCTGCTCCACGGGCGAGGACACAAGACTCTGGACCGCTTTGACCTGGACTCTGTCTCCGATCACTTCCTCCTCACCACCTTTGGCTTCCCAAGGGAATTCATACTGTACCTGGTGGAGTTACTCAGAGAGGTGAGTTGATTCCGTTTGACTCCGTTCTCCGGAGTCCTCCTGACTGTGAAGAGTTCTTCACACTCTCTATCGCGGAATAGTGTGAGCTGTTGTACTGTCGGGTCAATTATTATACCCCCATAATAATCATATTTGAACCGGGGACCTGAACCCCTCTGACAAGCTTGGAATTGTAGGAGTTGAGGCATACATTTGACTCGGTTCAATGTGCCTCGCAATGTGAGGTGTAAGTGTTGGAATAGACTAGGGTATGCGCATGCATAAAATGGCATTCCTGCATAACTTCCGGGTATGATGATGTCACGCTCATACCCTCTATTGTTGTTGTCTGTTGGAATTATGAGCATCATTGAACATTTTTTAACAATCTTCAATCAAAAAAAAAAAACTACTGATTTAGAAGGCATTTGTAAGATTGGCGTGCGTGCATGTGTGTGTGTCAGGTTCTGTGCAGGCGTACCCAGCGGTCCAGGGCCATCAGTCCTGAGGTTCAGGTGTTGGCCGCGCTGGGCTTCTACACCTCGGGCTCCTTCCAGACCTCCATGGGAGACGCCATAGGGATCAGCCAGGCGTCCATGTCCAGATGCGTGACCAATGTCACCAGAGCGCTGGTGGAGAAGGCTCCGGAATTTATCACACTTAACCGGTAAAGCAACAAACAGACAAAGAAATATGAACCCCTATTGTCACTGCTATTACCAGTGCCACGTACTTCTTCAATTTCCACCATTGCTATAATTTGAAAGGGGATCAGACAATACAAGACACAAAAAAATAGACATATTTACACATACCAGTACCTGAGATAAGATAGAACATGTGAGCATAGGCTATAGCAGCAGATGTACAGTATACTGTACATTATATACTCATTAGAGATGCTCCGATAATCGGCCAGCGATTAGTGATCGGCCATATCGGCCGATATTCACTCTGATCGGTAATCGGCATTTACCATATCTGGAGAAACTGATCGTTTACTTTACACCATTTAAGTGGTATAAATGTCAATCAGATATATAGTATAACATCGTTTTGCATTTTTGTGACAGGCCTAAACATTCATCCCTTCCTCCCCACACACACAGGAACAGTTTTGACGTGGTTTTTGACATATAATCATTTTGGAAATGTTAACATTTGCAACATTTCACAAGATCATTCAGTATCGGTATCGGACCTATCGGTAATTGTGTCGGCCGATCATGAGAAAAACAATCGGTGATCGGTCCCAAAAAACCTGATCGGAGCATCCCTAATACTCATGACATAATGTCATGCCTATCACACATTCCCTAGCACTAGGGGTGTATATCGTCCCAAAAATCACTATGACGGCAATAAACCAGGCCATAGGATGGTAAATGGGACAGGATCCACACATGCCTGTTGTTCATTTTAAAGCCTTTTCTTCATCAGGGACCCTAGCAGCCGAGATCAGTCTATAGAAGAGTTTCAGAGAGTGGCAGAGGTTCCAGGGGTCCTTGGAGTGCTGGACTGTGTTCAGGTATGTAATGTAATTAATATAATGTATGTATACTATTATATACTATACTATAATGATGGAAACAGAATATATGCCGTTCTTTCTCGTCTTGGTATCCTACGTACTTGTGTCTGTTTCTCTTCTCACCCCTCATGTCTGTCCCTCTTCACCCATCCACTCTCTTTCTCACACATCGTCCAAAACTGTTACTAATTAAAAGTATTAAAAGTAGCAATCTCAAAGCATGTCTCTTCACGCTGCATTTCGAGCTTGTGGATCTGATACTTTGGATGCTTTTGTGTTAGAATATGGAGAATGAGATGAGATGAGAAGGTGGCATCCTTCCTCATCCTCTCCATTCTCTCTGTCCTCTCCCGTTCCAGGTGGCCATCAAAGCTCCCAACAGCGAGGACTCTGCGTACGTCAACAAAAAGGGTTTCCACTCCATCAGCTGTCAGCTGGTGTGCGACGCCAGGGGACTGCTGCTCAGCGCCGAGACCCACTGGCCCGGCGGACTCAAGGACACGGAGGTCCTGGAACGCTCCCACGTCTACAAGACACTGCAGGGAACGGAGGAAGGCTGGCTACTGGGTGAGTCACGGCTTACGCCAGGGGTGGGCAACCGGCGGCCCACCTTCACTTAATGTGGCCCTCAGGTTAATGTTAGAATACTGATATATTATTGATTTCAGCTGTTACAATTCCACAACATGCAAACATGACCTGCTTTAATTACTTCAGTCTAAATTGGTAGCTCATTGCTCAACACAAGTATAATTAAAGGCATTTGAAATTACATAAAAGTAAATTTTCAGGATTCCAATTAAAAAATAGCCAAAAATAATTCAAGATTTCAATTCGAATATAGCAAAAGGCGCGACGCGTTTTGAGCTTGTAGATCGGCTATTTTTGCTACGACAGTAATATATGGCCCTAGGGAGTGAGTGTGGAAATATAGTGGCCCTCTCCATCGTCAAGGTTGCCCACCCCTGGCTTACGCAGAAAGAGGAGAGGGATATTATGGAGAAGTGAAGTCTCTTATCACCGCACAGCTGGCAGACCAAAAATAGTTTCTAAAAAAAGAGCCTTCTCCGAATCCTCATGTAGGTGACCTTCGCTACCCTCTCAAAAAGTGGCTGATGACTCCAGTCACCTGCCCAGAATCCCCGGCGGAGGTCCAGTACAACCTTGCTCATTCCGCCACGCATGAGATCGTGGACAGAACATTCCGGGCCATCCAGACGAGATTCAGATGTCTGGACAGCTGCAAAGGATACCTGCAGGTGCACTATTCTGTCCTATTCTGTTAGAGTTTTTGATTTTATTTCCCTTTGTCAATTAGTTCCATGGACTATTGCTATTAATTACATGAGGATTATGGAATCTCTCCATAATCCTTCAGTCAAGACTCCATCAGACCTCATGTTAACCACTGCTTTAGCCCATTTTGGGCGGGAACCCCTTTTGGTGTTGTAAGCATTATGTACTGCTTTAGCTATTGAAAAATAGCAGATCTACAAGCTACGAGCTTGTAGATCTGAAAAAATTGTGAAAATGTGGCGCACATCTTCAGAGCGAACGTTTTCAACTCAAATCTTTGCTTCTGGGGGGTGCCTGGAACAACATATTTTCAGATGGGGGGTCGGCGGCCAATTACATATATTTTTGGGGGTCCTCCATGAAAATGTTTGAGAATCACTGACATAGAAACATAGGTTTTTCAGAAAACTTGTCAGGATTTAGAAGACATTTTGTAGAATCGTCCTCAGGTGTTAGTGTTCACCATGACCTTCTCCTCCTCCAGTATTCCCCAGAGAAGAGCTCGGACATCCTGCTGGCGTGCTGTGTCCTCCACAACGCCTCCCTGCAGTCCGGACTGGACGCCTGGACGCTGGAGAGGACGGACCCTCTGGAACAACCCGACACGTTGGAGCAGCGTCCCGAAGACAGGGACCCAGAGGCCGAGGCCAGACGGAAGGAGCTCATATTGAATCACTTCACCAGCTGAACTTCCACCGTCTTGGCATTGCAAGCCATGCAATGCATCTGTAATGTTTTGTGTCACTGTAATGCTAATATTTTAAGGTCGGATCAGATTCGGATCAGATTTGCCAGGTGTGTCAGAGACAACGCTTCCGGGTTCGATCCCCTGTGGCAGTTTAAGACACGACTACTGTCAAAGTGCCGTTGAGCAAGAAGTACACATTGATTCCAGCCAAAGAATTACATTTTGCCATGTGTTCCGCAGTAGTATGTGCACAACAGGGGGGGGAGGGGGGGGGATGTACAACATAGAGCCACACACCACCAAGCCACTGAACTGAAATCTGGACGTAAACATTGCAGTCATGTGAACATTGAAATCTACCAATTTATTTAACTTACCACATTTTTGAGGGAAGAAACCCTCTCACAATACTTTTCTTGTAACCACCGCACCCTGACTTCCAGTGCGTCATCCTCTTAAACATTATGTTATAATTTAGCTATTGAAAAATAGCAGATCTACAAGCTCATAGCTCATAGCTTGTAGGTCTGCTATTTTTTAAAATTTGTAAAAATGTGGCGCAAATCTTTGAATATATATTCTTTCTAAGTGAATGTTTTTAACTCGGGTCCAAATGGGTTAGATCAACATCAAATAAATAAAAGGTACACAGTGGCAAGAGTGACTTTTTAGACTCTTTTTATTTTCTACATAACGAAATGACAAACGTTCCGGGCTATGATCCAGCCTTCTTCAGTGTGTGGAGTTGGAAGTTTCTTTTGAAGAGGTGACAAGAGGTGTGCAGGTGCACATCATCACTGCTGATCACTTCGCAAGTTTGCGCGAATGACAGGAGCCGGTGTTGAAACTAAACCTCTTTTTTTTCTCCTTTGCTTTTTGTAAAGTTCCATGGGCCTTAATGACTGCAGTTTCACTTCATTAAAGTTATTCATTTTTTCAACCGAGTGTACATATTTATATATATCTCTGTTAAAAGTTAAAACCGGGAAAGCATTTGTGTCATTTTAGATTTTTGCGTTGGCTATTAAAAAAATATATACATCTGCTATTTTTGATGGAGCCCTTAGAAAAGTGGCTTTAGAAGGCATTCGTAGAATCGGCCTTGGGTCCTAATGGGATATTCGCTACTAAATGGGTGTGTAGAGAGAGAGAGAGAGAGAGAATTACCAAGAGATAATGTGTGTGGTGGTGAGAGAGAGTACTTGTCTGTGGCCCATGTTGTATATTATTCTTCTCACCATCCATGCACTCTATTTCTTACTTAGTCCTCTTCATCCCAAGTGGGACATAAAGGCTTTGACAATCTGCCTCCATCGGGACCCGTCTTGTGCTGCATGTTGTGCCTCCCTCGCCCCAGGGTTCATCTGGTTTTAGCTCGGCCGTCACGGTTCGTCGCCACTGCCGGGTGGTTTTGGGGTCGACCTGGAGTCCTTCTCCCTACTGGGGTGCACTGTATGCGGTTCACTAACCCATTTTGACCTGAGATCAGATTCTAAAAATGTCTTCTACATCCTGACAGTTTTCTGAAAAAGCTATGTTTCTATGTCAGTCGTTCTTCGATTTTTCAAAAATAGCTACGAGCTTGTAGATCTGCTATTTTTCAATAGCTAAAGCATAACATAATGCTAACACCAAAAGGGGTTCCCGCCCAAAATGGGCTAAATAGCCTGGCATGGTAAAGATGGACCACAAACACAGTGTTTTGCTGATGCAGTTTTTTAATATTTTGCTCGATGCTACTCTACGTGACTAGACTACGATACATTAGGGATATATGAGGAAACATGCAGGACTCTTTATACAACATAAATCTGGACCGCAACATGGACCAATACAGTTTCAAAACAGTCACGGTTTGGAGCAGGGGTGGGAAACATACTATTTTTTTTAACTAGTTGATCAGATTGGGCAATTGATTTTGGCCAATTGACTTGATTAAAAGACAACCATTAATAACAATTACTTGATGTGCATAAAATGTTTCTCCAGACAGTCTGAATTTATCTCACCTTCATTATTCATATTAAATTCTTCATCCTTTATTAGGTTTTTATTATTATATTATTGACTTATTCTATCCTATTGGTCTATCTATTTAACAGCCTACATGGTTGTATGTAAAATCATGCCATGTGCCCAAAAAGGTCGCCCATCCCTGATGTGGAGCAACGACGACAAACAAAACAAAAAACAAGTTGAGCACATCACTGGACTGGTGACACAAATCAGGTGCTCCACACCGCGGGTTTTATGTAAAAACTGTTTTGAAACGGTACGTAGCCATTCTTGCAGCCGGGGTCGCTTTACAGTTGGACAGAGCAACCCTTTCTACCTTTACTCCCTCCCATCCTCTTTTCTCTCCATCGCACCCTTCCCTTTCCTCCCCAACCCTTATCTCCTTTCCTAAGCCCCCCCCCTCCCCTCCCCTCCCCTCTTGCCCAGTGGATCCACAGGTTAAGGTTTGTGAATGTGTCACATTACAAAATAACAATGCCCCTATTTACACAATTGCAAGTTACACTGATCATTTATGTACATTTAAGACGCCAAGACAGCTGCAGGGAAAACGTAAAACAAAATAAAAAAAATAACATTTGTAAGGGATATTTTGGTGCAGTGGGCTGTAGTCACACCATGTGTCCAAAGTTGAATGAAACTATCATTTTTGGAACGACAGACACAAAATGTATCTCAAGCTGAAATCGAGAACCGATGGCCTCCGCTCTAGCAACAGAAAACCTTTAAACGATTTGTAAACATTACATTTTTTCAATAAAAGGTCAAAATGTGACTTTTCTTTTTGAGCGTTCTGCTTCCAGATGGAAGAGAAGTCCGATTCGCCTAGAAAGATCGACATCAAAGGAAATCTGACAATTGATCAAATTAAAAAAAGAACAGCAGATTGTTTATCTAAAGGAATGCTTCTGATGTTTGGAATTGGAGGCACCCGTCTCGTGGTGGCGAAACATGCTCGACATTTGCCTGACAGCTGCCCCTGAGAACAACTCTGGTTCAGTTGAAGTTTGAATGACAAAATGTTTATGGAATGATTTAGGTTACTTCTAATGCCAAATAGAGATACTTTCTCCTACACATGGCGAACAGGAGAAAAACAGATGGGGAAAAAGGCTAAAATTGTAAAAAAAAAAAAACCTCAATTACATTCTGTGGCGAAAACTAAGTTTGGGGTGATCTGTGTTGATGGAATGGATTACCCCCCCCCAACTCCCCCCCCCGATTGTCTTTATCAATATATACATACTTTCTACAAAGAGGAATAAATACATCACACTGCTGTCGCGTAAAACCTCACAATAAAAAAAGTCAACGTTTTAAGAGTCTATTGTATATGCCGTGTTGATACATTTGAACATTTTAGCAAATGTGTTCCTTTGATGGGCAAATTCATTAAACACTTTTGTCCATTGCGATTTTGTAATTATAATATGGCTACTTTTGAACAGGCCCTAGGGGTCAATACACTCAGTGCTTTTAACGTTCAATGCAAACATTTCATTCAACTAAATAAATAAGAGTAATGACCTCATTTTCAGACCAGAATTGAGATTATTTTTTTCTCCATATCTATATTACTCAGTACGTTTCAGATCACATGGTCAGCGCAACACTTTAAATGGTGGTCTACTTGGCAGGAATAAAAAGGTGGTTTGAGTGAGTTTTTCAAGCGACAGCAGTCAGACACTGTAATACAGTCACAAGCAGATCACGTAGTAAACATTTAGGACAGTGGTTCTCAACCTGTGGGTCGGAAACCCCGGCAGGGTCCCCATATGACAGGGTTCCCCAATAAATTTTCCCCAAGGGCCATATTTTGACTAGGGTACCAGGCTGGGGGCCGAGTCCACACGCACGAGGTCGAGGTCTTTTCAGGGCAAGACCCCATTTGAAAAGGATGCCCAGTTTGACATGCATAGGCTACTGACCCCCATTTAATGCCATTTATATCTGGGACCCCCTCAAAAAAAATATATATATATATATTTATTTATTTTTTCCAAGGGCCACAAGGGGGCGCTCCGCGGGCCGCAAATGGCCCACGGTTGGGGAACCCTGCCATATGATTTCCCCCCAGATGACAGTAAAGTGACTATTTAAGGACTTTTAAGACCTTTTTTTAATACCTAATTAAAACAAAAGACCATTACTGCATCAAAAGTAATCAAGAAACTATACTATGAAATTGGTCAAACATTGGCCAAATTGTCAAATAATAATATAAGAATAAAAAAATGTGTGAAAATAGCTGATCTGCAAGCTCACAACGCCGTGCAACACGAGGCTTTGTGAGCTTGTGGATCTGCTTGTAGATCTATGGAACCAAGTCAAACAAAATGCACTGGCTTGACTCCTACATCCCAAGTGCTTATCAGGGTCAGGGGTCCCCAGTTCAAACATGATGTTGTGGGGGGGGGGGGGGGGGGGGGTCGCGGCCTAAAAAGGTTGAGAACCAATGGTTTAGGATGCTATGTGATGCCTAATTTATGCTTCATTGCACGATCGATGGCGTTCTGAAAATAGCACATGTGCAAGCTCACAATGTGTCGCGTCTACGGCGCGTCGTGAGCTTGCATTGCGGCCATTGTCAGCCGCGCCGTTGTGCGAGGAAGAATGAATTGGGCTCAAGACTTCAACACGTTGGCAGTGCACGTAGCAGTGCATGTAGCAGTGCACGTATAGCGACACGATGCCTCACCAAGCGGTGAGCTGTTGCATCGCCGTGTTGTTTTTCTTATTTTTTTTTGTCGGCTGTGTAAAAGTTTACATCATAAAAAAAAACGTTTTAAAACAAAAACAAACAAAAAAAACTAAAGCTTCAGTATCTTTCTTTTTTTTTGCATAAATAAATATGCTCTTTTTGATGCTCAGAATATATTATAGTAGTCTCAGTTGTACATTTTGTTTTGTTTCTCCACTTGCGAGATTTGGAATTTATAAAAATAAACCAAGAAAAACAAAATAAAAAGACAATTTAAAAACAACCGAACGCACAAACAAAGTTTAAAAGTCTTTCTTCTTTTTTTTTGGTTGCATAAAATAAATATGCTCTTTTTTTGTGGATGCTGAGAATATATTACATTACATATATATGATTTTTAGATTCAATAAAAAATACCTTTTTTTATACCAGGCTTTCCCAACCGTGGTATGTGGTCTCCTGGCGCGGAAACAGGGCCCCTAAAAATAACTGTGACAAAGTAAAACAGTAGCTATTGAAAAATAGCAGATCTACAAGCTTGTAGCGCGCCACCGAGTGGCGTGCTACGAGCTTGTAGGTCTGCTATTTTTGAAAAATCATGAAAATATTTATTTCAGAAAACACACAGCAGTGTTGGCTGGTAACTGTACCTGTACCCGGATTACAAAAATAAAAACTGTACCCGGACTACAAAAATAAAAACTGTCATCGTTCCAGTGTACAGTATACAGTTGCTTTTTCAAACGTGTGTGTGTGTGTGTGTATGTATTCTGGTTACTGGATTGAGGCAGGTAAGAAGGCACTTCGGGACCAGGTTGAAAATATTTCTTTTTCCTTTTTAAAATGCAGACCTTGCGGCAAAACTCATTCTTCGGAAGTGTCATTTCCCAAAAGACGTCACAATGTCTTCTTCTTTCATGGGCATCTCTTTTTTGTTTGTTTTTTTTAAACTTCACACATTTTCTTGGATATGCCTTTTTTTTCTTTTTTAAATAACGCACGGTAAAAACTGTAAACCAGGCCACTCAAACAAACCCCAATTAACTGACAAATTGATCCGTCATCGATCATTTTACACGTAAAAATAAAACTGCTATACTACAATGCCCCCTTTTTGACGCTGAAGTGTGGGGTCAGTTGGAGAAACAACAGCCGCAGTGCAGAATACAGGACATGTCCACAGGATATGGCGCTCTACGGGAGGCCTGTAGGGTCCCTTGTCTTGTCTTTAAGGAGGGGGGGGGGGGGCTTGGGGTCCAGTACTTGTTGTTTTTTGGGGAGGGCGATCATCTCTCATATTTTGGTCAAGTTGAAAAGTGGTGGCAGTGTTTTGTTGGTGGAGGAGGTGATGGCGGGGGAGACCACGGGCTCCATTTTCGTCACCGCTAAACCCCTTATCCCTAAACTTCTTTGCCTTTTTTGCCTATTTTGGGGAAAAAAGATTTATCGTTCAACTAGCCAATCTACATTGACACGTTGTGAGCTTGCAGACTGGCCATTTTAACTATTCAATTTTTTTTTGCAAATTAGTAAAAAAAAGGCAAAGAAGTTTAGGGATAAGGGGTTTAGCGGTGACGAAAATGGAGCCCCATATGTCCTCTGGGTTGAGGAGTCAGTGTTTCGTTGGTGGAGGAGGTGATGGCGGGGGAGGAGACCACATGTCCTCTGGGTTGAGGAGTCAGTGTTTCGTTGGTGGAGGAGGTGATGGCGGGGGAGGAGACCACATGTCCTCTGGGTTGAGGAGTCAGTGTTTTGTTGGTGGAGGAGGTGATGGCGGGGGGAGACCACATGACCTCTGGGTTGAGGAGTCAGTGTTTTGTTGGTGGAGGAGGTGATGGCGGTGGGGAGACCACATGTCCTCTGGGTTGAGGAGTCAGTGTTTCGTTGGTGGAGGAGGTGATGGCGGTGGGGAGACCACATGTCCTCTGGGTTGAGGAGTCAGTGTTTCGTTGGTGGAGGAGGTGATGGGAGGATGGGTTGAGGAGTCGGGAGGTGTCACTGGGTCACTGGGTCAAAGGAGAGAGGTGCTTGGTCATTGGAGGAGGAGGAGGAGGAGGAGGGGGGACCGGGGTGTCTGTCAGAGATAATCTGTCGCTCCTTCCGTTAGCGTTTCTCTGGGGAGACAGAGAGAAGATGGACAAACTGTCAGATACATGTCGAGACTGTAGAGAGACGAGAGTGTGTGTGTGTGTGTGTGTGTGTGTGTGTGTGTGTGTGTGTGTGTGTGTGTGTGTGTGTGTGTGTGCGTGCGTGCGTGCGTGCGTGCGTGTGTGCACGTTTGCTTGTAAACATGTGCGCATGCATGCCATACACACCTTTTGTGATATTCAGGACCAGTGGTTTGGTTGCTATTGGCATCACCCATGTTGTGGCTGCCCTGGATGTGGGAGTGGCCTGATGATTGGGAGCCCTCCCCCTCTGACGTCACAAAACTCTCCTCCAATGGCGAGCCTTCGTCGTAGAAGAGCAGGCTTCGGGAACGGACTATACGATACACACACAAAACAACACAGACGCTTTATTGATACTATAAAGTCGGCCATCCCACCCATGACCCAAAATAGCATTATAAAACGAAATGTCAGAGGACTGTAAAACAAGGGTCCATCGGTGACTGACTACTGTATCTCTTAAGGTGGCCTTACACTAGCCGATTTTTTTCAATCTGAAATCTGATAGCACCACACACTACAGGATAATCGGAGCGGGGCAGAGCAAATATCAAACATTCTTGATGTTGATCGGGCCGATCCCGATCGCGCTTTGAGCGGTCGGGCACCCCCCGAGCGTCAAAAATGCCCGATTATCGGCTAGTGTAAGGCCACCTTTACTGATGTATTATTCGTTTTATTGTGACTCATTGCTGTATTTCGGTTATGTTCGGCTTTTGTCTGTTTAGCTTATTTAGGTGAGATTTCCTTATAAGCCACTTGACTTAGAGGCTTAAAATGAAATCTCCAATACCAATTTGTGTCAATTGGTATTTTCCATGATGCCATTTTCTTGTTTATTTAAAGCGATCCTAAAACCTGCCAGATTTCCAAAGCTTTTTAAGCAGATTTCCGCAGGAAATAAGGTCTGTGACTAACACGAGCCAAAGAGATTTTCATTTTTGGTGATTATTCTACTGTAGACTGAAAAAAGATTGCAAGATTGAAGTACAGTGCAACCCAGGGTCGTTTCACAAAGTTCAGAGGGTCTAAAGACTGAAGTGATACAATTATCAAACTAATCCACGGCACCCCTGGACTTGCGTCACGGCACCCTATAGGGTGCTACGGCACACACTCTGAGAACCTACTGCTCTATTGAACAAATTAACACACAAACACAGGACTCCGTGCATGACACCTGGAACCAGCACAATGCAAAGAGGACACTGTCCACTTTCATCCTTGCAGATGAAAGGAGTTTCTGTGTGGAGTTTGCATGTTCTCCCCGTGTCCCCTAGGGTAGGTACCCTCACAAAAAACATGCAGTAATCCTGGTCTCTAAACTGCCAGCCGGGGGGCCTGATGGAGGGGAAAGGAACTGGTTGGAATAACGTGTTCCTTCCACGCGCTACGTCCAACCAGGGAAACTCCCCCCTGTCAGGTGTAAAGGAGCAACTTGGACACTCAGGCATGAAGGAAGCATGAGTTCAAGTCCGTTGCTCTCCCCATGTCCCCCATATATGGGGACTAGGTTGGCGGAGGGTGTGTAGAGCCCAGGATCACATTAGATAATTGACACAGGGGTGAAAAATGGGTTACAAAATCGTGGGATAAAAATTTAAAAAGGAGTTGTAAGCGTCAGGCCAACTGATACTTTGCCGTGCGATAGTTCCGCACGACTAAAGCAGGTACACTCAGGAACCAATGTGAGCTTGTTGATCGGCTATTTCCGATGCCTGTACAACATCATCGTCAGCGACCTGTTCAAGTTTGCCTGTCTGACCTGACGTCTCTCGATTATGCTTATGGTGCTAACGGTTTACTCTAACCAATAACCACAACTGAGCAAAACAGATGTTGATCTGTTGCCTGCGGTGTTGACGGCATGCGTTGGGTGGTTTTTTTTCTACACCTACCCTGACTGGTGGTGTAGTCAATGTAGTGGTCCGCCGAGGGACGAGGGGAGGAAGGAGGAGAGGAGGAGGAGGAGGAGAGAGGGGAAGACGAGGAGGAGGAGGACTGAGAAGAGAGGAAGGACAGGGAAGGAAGGCAGGAGGGGGAGAAGGATCCCAGCACCAGAACAAAACACAGCGCCACCATCTGTACAAAGACAGGCATAGCAAC